>NW_024423453.1:32831417-32950093 GCF_017311325.1 Ursus maritimus
GTCGGGGACGAAGCAGTAAAGACCGGAAGCTGAGTTTTTATCCGTTTCCTCTCATGACAAAGAAAGACTTCAAAATGGTTAAAGAATATGAAACGAGATTCATGGGTACCCAATAAATACCAGTTCCTGTGTAGTGACCATTTTACTCCTGACTCTCTTGACATCAGATGGGGTATTCGATATTTGAAACAAACTGCAGTTCCAACAATATTTTCTTTGCCTGAAGACAATCCGTAGGCAGAAGCACATTACTGGTTATCATCACAGAAATGAATTTCTGAAGAAAAGTACTGTAATCAAAGCCTTTTAATGAGTAAAAAGCCAGCCAAACCAGTCCAAGTCACCCCGAGCAAATAGAAGAAGCTTAAGACAGTTAAATAAGGGAGTTAAGATGACGGAGGAGTAGGGGACCCCTTTTTCAGCCGGTCGCCTGAGTCGAGTTGGATAGGTACCAGACCAGCCTGAACATCCACGGAACCAGCCTGAGATGCAGGAAGATACATCTGGATCTCTACAAATGAACATCTCCAGCGCTGAGTATTGAGGTACGAAGTGGGGAGCCATGAAACCCACGCAGATACCGGAAGATAAACGGAAGGGGGAGGGAGCCGCCGTGTTTGGGCGCCGGGAAGCGGTGGCCACCTGCACGGGGGAGCGGGCGGGCTCGCGGACCTGCACCATGAGAGAGCAGACTGAGACCGTGAGCCGGGGAACACGCGACCAAACTGAAACGGAACTCCGGCGTGGTCACTGGAACCAGACTGAGTCCGGGAGCGTGGGGGACAGCTGGTGGCTGGCGGTGTTAGAAACACAAAGGACAGAGACGCGCCGGCCCTGGAAGTGAGGGCTGGGACACTGGGTGTGGGGTACACATCCCGGGACGCTGCAGGGTTGAGCAGCACCAACAGTAACAGAGTTAAAGTGGCCAGAACATCAGTGGAGAACGATCCACGATCCCTTTGTTCTGAGACGGAGGCTGAGATTCGGCCACTGCTGCTCTGACTCTCAGAAGAGGCACAGCAAACCGCCAGGGAAAGCTGCCAGAGAACAAAAGCCTGGAAACACCAGCTCACAGTGTGCCCATCCCCATCCCTCCTCGCAGGGGACATGGAGACTCTACCCAAACAGGGTTGCCTGAGTATCAGCGCAGCAGGCCCCTCCCCCAGAAGGCAAGCTGAAAAATCAAGAAGCCCACATCCCTAAAATCCCTATAAAACAAGGGCGCATGGCCTGGGTCCCGGTCAATAATTTGGGCTCTGGACAACCCCGCAACCTCTCCTCATCAGAATGACGAGAAGGAGAAATCCCCCCCAGCAAAGAAAAGACAATGAGTCTGTGGCCTCTGCCACAGAACTAATGGATGTGGATATAACCAAATTATCAGAAATGGAATTCAGGGTAACAATGGTCAAGATGATGTGCAGACTTGAAAAAAGTGTTAACAAAAATGTTAATGAGGATATAGAATCTCTAAGGGTGGAAATGAGAGCGAATTTGGCAGAAATTAAAAATTCTATGAGCCAAATGCAGTCAAAACTAGAGGCTCTGACGGCCATGGTCAATGAGGCAGAAGAACGAATTGGCGAATTGGAGGATGGGTTAGTAGAAGAAAAAACTAAAATAGAATCTGGGCTCAAATAAATCCACGCTCAGGAATGTAGGTTATGGGAGATTACTGACTCAATGAAACGTTCCAATGTCAGAATCATCGACACAGACCTGGAATGAGAGAAAGGGTTGGGGGAGCATATTTAAAGCTCTTTCAGAGAAAAACATGCAGCCAAGGATCCTTTATCCAGCAAGGCTGTCATTCAGAATTGATGGAGAAATAAAGACATTTCAGAATCGCCAGTCACTAACCAATTTTGTAACCACGAAACCAGCCCTACAGGAGATATTACGGGGGGTTCTATAAAAGTAAAAAGGCCCCAAGAGTGATACAGAACAGA
The DNA here is from genome assembly GCF_017311325.1 of Ursus maritimus. Taxonomy (NCBI): domain Eukaryota; kingdom Metazoa; phylum Chordata; class Mammalia; order Carnivora; family Ursidae; genus Ursus; species Ursus maritimus. Next base: position 32,833,367 of record NW_024423453.1, read on the forward strand.
AAGTCACAGCCAATACAAACAAAGACTTTACTGGCAACATGGCAACATTAAAATCATATCTCTCAGTAATCAGTCTTAATGTAAATGGTTTGAACCATCCCATAAAACGCCACAGGGTTGCAGATTGGATAAAAAGAAATGACCCATCCATTTGCTGTCTACAAGAGACTCATTTCGAACCCAAAGATGCATTCAGACTGAGAGTAAGGGGATGGAGTACCATCTTTCACGCAAATGGACCTCAAAAGAAAGCTGGGGTAGCAATTCTCATATCAGATAAATTGGATTTTAAACTACAGACTATAGTTAGAGATGCAGAAGGGCACTATATTATTCTTAAGGGAAGTATTCAACAAGTGGATATGACAATTATAAATATATATGCCCCCAACAGGGGAGCAGCAAGATACACAAGCCAACTCTTAACCAGAATAAAGAGACATATAAATAAAAATACATTAATAGTAGGGGACCTCAACACTCCACTCTCAGAAATAGACAGAACACCCTGGCAAAAACTAAGCAAAGAATCAAAGGCTTTGAATGCCATACTCGACGAGTTGGACCTCATAGATATATATAGAACACTACACCCCAGAACCAAAGAATACTCATTCTATTCTAATGCCCATGGAACATTCTCAAGAATAGACCATGTTCTGGGACACAAAACAGGTCTCAACCGATACCAAAAGATTGAAATTATCCCCTGCATATTCTCAGACCACAACGCTCTGAAATTGGAACTCAACCACAAGGAAAAATTTGGAAGAAACTCAAACACTTGGAGACTAAGAACCATCCTGCTCAGGAATGACTCGATAAACCAGGAAATCAAAAATCAACTTAAACAATTTATGGAGACCAATGAGAATGAAAACACAACAGTCCAAAACCTATGGGATACTGCAAAGGCAGTCCTAAGGGGGAAATACATAGCCATCCAAGCCTCACTCAAAAGAATAGAAAAATCTAAAATGCAGTTTTTATATTCTCACCTCAAGAAGCTGGAACAGCAACAGAGGGACAGGCCTAATCCACGCACGAGGAAGCAGTTGACCAAAATTAGAGCTGAAATCAATCAAGCAGAAACCAGAAGTACAGTAGAGCAGATCAACAGGACTAGAAGCTGGTTCTTTGAGAGAATCAATAAAATTGACAGACCACTGGCAAGACTTATCCAAAAGAAAAGAGAAAGGACCCAGATTATTAAAATTATGAATGAAAAAGGAGAGGTCACGACGAACACCATTGAAATTGGAAGGATTATTAGAAATTTTTATCAACAGCTATATGCCAATAAACTAAGCAATCTGGAAGAGATGGAATCCTTCCTGGAAACCTATAAACTACCAAGATTGAAACAGGAAGAAATTGATTTCTTAAACAGGCCAATTAATTATGAAGAGATTGAGTCAGTGATAAACAACCTTCCAAAAAATAAAACTCCAGGCCCGGATGGTTTTCCTGGGGAATTCTACCAAACATTCAAAGAAGAAATAATACCTATTCTCCTAAAGCTATTTCAAAAAATAGAAACAGAAGGAAAGCTACCAAACTCATTCTATGAGGCCAATATTACCTTGATCCCCAAACCAGGCAAAGACCCCCTCAAAAAGGAGAATTACAGACCGATTTCCCTAATGAATATGGACGCCAAAATCCTCAACAAGATCCTGGCTAATAGAATCCAACAGTACATTAAAAGGATTATCCATCATGACCAAGTGGGACTCATACCTGGGATGCAAGTGGGGTTCAACATTCGCAAATCAATCAGCGTGATACATCATATCAACAAGAAAAGACTCAGGAACCATATGATCCTCTCAATTGATGCAGAAAAAGCATTTGACAAAATACAGCATCCTTTCCTGATTAAAACCCTTCAGAGTGTAGGAATAGAGGGTACATTTCTCAATCTCATAAAAGCCATCTATGAAAAGCCTATGGCAAATATTACTCTCAATGGGGAAAAGCTGGAAGCCTTTCCCTTAAGATCAGGAACACGACAAGGATGCCCACTCTCGCCACTATTATTCAACATAGTACTAGAAGTCCTTGCAACAGCAATCAGACAACAAAAAGGGATCAAAGGTATTCAAATTGGCAAAGAAGAAGTCAAAATGTCTCTCTTTGCAGATGACATGATACTCTATATGGAAAACCCAAAAGAAGCCACTCCCAAACTATTAGAAGTTATAGAGCAATTCAGTAATGTGGCGGGATACAAAATCAATGCTCAGAAATCAGTTGCATTTCTATACACGAATAACGAGACCGAAGAAAGAGAAATTAGGGAATCCATCCCATTTACAATAGCACCAAAAACCATACGTTACCTTGGAATTAACTTAACCAGAGACGTAAAGGACCTATATTCTAGAAACTATAAATCACTCTTGAAAGACATTGAGGAAGACATAAAAAGATGGAAAGATATTCCATGCTCATGGATTGGAAGAATTAACATAGTTAAAATGTCCATGCTACCCAGAGCAATCTACACTTTCAATGCTATCCCGATCAAAATACCAAGGACATTTTTCAAAGAACTGGAACAAACAGTCCTTAAATTTGTATGGAAACAGAAAAGGCCCCGAATCTCCAAGGAACTGTTGAAAAGGAAAAACAAAGCTGGGGGCATCACAATGCCGGATTTCGAGCTGTACTACAAAGCTGTGATCACAAAGACAGCATGGTACTGGCACAAAAACAGACACATAGACCAATGGAACAGAATAGAGAGCCCAGAAATGGACCCTCGGCTCTTTGGGCAACTAATATTTGATAAAGCAGGAAAAAACATCCGGTGGGAAAAAGACAGTCTCTTCAATAAATGGTGCTGGGAAAATTGGACAGCTACATGCAAAAGAATGAAACTTGACCACTATCTCACACCATACACAAAAATAAACTCCAAATGGATGAAAGACCTCGATGTGAGACAGGAATCCATCAAAATTCTAGAGGAGAACATAGGCAGCAACCTCTACGACATCGGCCAAAGCAACCTTTTTCATAACACATCTCCAAAGGCAAGAGAAACAAAAGATAAAATGAACTTGTGGGACTTCATCAAAATAAAAAGCTTCTGCACAGCCAAGGAAACAATCAAAAAAACTAAGAGGCAGCCCACGGAATGGGAGAAGATATTTGCAAATGATGCTACAGATAAAAGACTGGTATCCAAGATCTACAAAGAACTTCTCAAACTCAATACGCGAGAAACAAATAAATCATAAAATGGGCAGAAGATATGAACAGACACTTTTCCAATGAAGACATACAAATGGCTAACAGACACATGAAAAAATGTTCAAAATCATTAGCCATCAGGGAAATTCAAATCAAAACCACACTGAGATACCAATTTACGCCAGTTAGAATGGCAAAAATGGACAAGGCAAGAAACGACAATTGCTGGAGAGGATGTGGAGAAAGGGGATCCCTCTTACACTGTTGGTGGGAATGCAAGTAGGTACAGCTACTCTGGAAAACATTGTGGAGGTCCCTTAAAGAGTTAAAAATTGAGCTACCCTATGATCCAGCAATTGCACTACTGGGTATTTACCCCAAAGATACAGACGTAGTGAAGAGAAGGGCCATATGCACCCCAATGTTCATAGCAGCATTGTCCACAATAGCTAAATCATGGAAGGAACCGAGATGCCCTTCCACAGATGACTGGATTAAGAAGTTGTGGTCCATATATACAATGGAATCTTACTCAGCTATCAGAAAGAACGAGTTCTCAACATTCGCTGCAACATGGACAGCACTGGAGGAGACAATGCTATGTGAAATAAGTCAAGCAGAGAAAGACAATTATCATATGATTTCTGTCATCTATGGAACATAAGAACTGGGAAGATCGGTAGGGGAAGAAAGGGATAAAGAAAGGGGGGGGTGATCAGAAGGGGGAATGAAGCATGAGAGACTATGGACTATGAGAAACAAACTGGGGGCCTCAGAGGGGAGGGTGGTGGGGAATGGGATAGACTGGTGATGGGTAGTAAGGAGGGCACGTATTGCATGGTGCACTGGGCGTTATACGAAACTAATGAATCATCGAACTTTACATTGGAAACTGGGTATGTACTGTATGGTGACTAACATAATATAATAAAAAAAATTAAAAAAAAAAAAAGAAGTCATTATCAAGGGGCCCAGAACCTTTCTGGAGGGAAGGTGGTCTTGGCCTGGGGGGTGGGATTCAAAAGAAATGGGAAATAATCAAAGGCCAACTTCATTAATGATTTCAGCTCTTTGAGCTCAATTTTCATGTGTTTGGTGTGAGGTGTGTGGAAAGTATATTGGAAACACTGAAAACCGACTGAATTATGCTTGCAGAATACTGATAACAGTTTGGTTGTATGTTTGTTTGTTCTACAAGATCAGATCATTTCTTGGTCATGAGAGTTTACCAAGGAACGTGAAACATCCCCTGGTTGGGAATAAAGCCAGCTACCTGGGTCCAATATCAATGTTCAGTTTAAAACATTAAGTTAGAAAACATAAAATTTTATAATAAAGATAAATATTTAATCATATTAATATAAGTAAAAGGGTTGTAATTTGTGAAAAGACCTAAACCAGTCTCTCAGCTTATAGAGCGAATGAACTTTTCTGACAGATCATTTTTTCAATGAATTAATAGCATTGGTTTTCCTGCCTAATAAACTGGTACCACGAGCATCAAATCTTCATCTCTTCCATTAAGTGAAACTATTCCCGCTGCCCTCCTACCACATTCTTTCATTAGGCAAGTACCTTAGGTCAGAGTTTCTTTTACCAATTATAGACCTCATCAATTCCCCAATCTCAGTTTTAAAAGGCTCTAATAGGAATTTAAGTTTCCTCTAACTAACAAGCAATTCCATTAGAAAAAGAATGAGGGAGGAAAGAGTGATTACANAATTAACAGAGAAAACACGTGTGCTCATCTATTCAGGAAGACTCTGCGCCAAGTTCTCTGAGAAGCATGAAATCTAAGGGGCTCACAGTCAAGCATAAGAAAGAGTTGCCCTTCCAGACAGGGCAAAAAATCTTTAACCAAAGAACCAACAATCTAGAGATGCAAGATGAACTGCCGATGAAATGGCATTAGTCTATCTGTCAGTCAATAAGTACACACTAGGGCAGACACTATTTAAGATTCTAGAGATCACACTCTAGTTGGGAAGTAGGGGAACAAATACATTCTGCACAGAGTAAGGGCTGGGATGAAGATGAAATCATGGTAGAGGATGGCTGAGGGTGCTTTTAGCCAAGGTGGTTGGGGTAGGCCTCTTTGAGGACATGGAGGACATGATCCTGCAAAGCTCTAAGCTGAAACTACAGCAAAAAGAAAATTTCTAGGCGGAAACAAACAAGTTTCCCACATTTGAGGGACAGGAAGGGAGCCGATGTCACTGCAGCACAGGGAACAAAGGGGAGAGAGAAAGAAGGAAAGTCAAAGGTTACTCAGGATTCAGATTGTGTGGGCCCTTGGATGATATAGTTAGAAATTTATGTTTGATTTTAAGTAGAAGCCATTGGGGAACTTTAAAATGGGAATGCTGTGGTCTGATGTGTGCCATAAAGAGCCTTCTTGGCAACTGTATGGGGAACCAGTTTTAGGGGAGCAATAATGAAGGTCGGAAGACTGATTAGGAGGTTGACTATAGTTAGGGTAAGATGATGGTGGCACTAATCCAAGGGAGAAGTGATGGTGGCTTAGACCAGGGCTATAGATATACAGACAGTGAAAATGCATAAGATTCAGAATATATTTTGGTAATGAACTAACAAGATTAATTAATTTATTAATGAATTTGATATGGATTATGAAAGAAAGGGAAATCAAGGCTTACTCACTGTTACCGAGATAAAGGAGGCTTAGTGAGGAAAACAAGCAAGAGTTTTCTGGCCATGTTAAGTTTGAGATTCTAATTAGAAAGCCAACTGGAGATAAGTAGGTAATTGAATATATAAATATAAGAAAAGTAAAGGGGAGGTCCAGGCTGGGGATATAAATTTGTGAGCCATTTGAGAGTAGATGGTTCTGAAACTATCTTAACAAGACCCCGGAGATGTATCATTCAGCTTGCATTTATGAGGCACCAGCACGTTAAAGGAGATAACTAGTCCGTGTGCTGGGATAAACAGGATGTCTGTCTTTAAGGAGCTTATGACATAGTATATGCATGTGTGTGTCTCTGGGGTGAGCATAAGACATAAATAAAATATACAGCAGTAGCAAATAGCTATAAGAGAGACCAAAGCAAAGTAGAGTAGGAATACAGTGAAAGATGTGATTAATTCCAACTGAACAATCTGTTTCTCAGAGGCTATGCCATTTCAGGTGACCCTTAAACAATGTATGGATATTAGTAGGTGGAGGAACAGGGAAAGGGCTGAAGGTCTAGTGTAGGCAATAGCGGGGAGGTGCAAAAACAAATACAAAACACCATCGTGGAGCAGGAAGGAATGAACAAATAATCACAACACAGTCCCCAACAGTAAAGGAGGTTAGAGTCTATGGAAGGAGACCTACATGTACGCAAATAATAAAAGTGGTTATTCAAAGGGGTCAGAGAAGAGTGTGAATGAAGTATGAAAGCAAATCAATACTATGAAAGCTGATGCCTTAAAGACCTATGCTAGCAGTACAATTGCTCTTGAGGTCTGAATCCAGGACATGGATATTCTTAGAAACTGATGCTGGAGAGTAAAAATCAGAGGCCTCCTAGACTAGAGACAAGAAAGAGATGGGCCAGGGGCACCTGGGTGCCTCAGTTGGTTAAGCTTCCAACTCTTGATTTCGGCTCAGGTCATGATCTCATGGTCATGAGATAAACCCCTGCATCACGCTCCACACTCAGTGTGGAGTCTTCCTGAGATTCTCTTTCTCCCTCTGTCTCTGCCTCTGCTCATCCTCACTCTGTCTCTCTCTCAAAATAAATAAATGAAATCTTTTAAAGAGAGAGAGAGAGAGAGAGAAAGATGGGCCACAGAGAGTAGACTGTTAGGTGTGCAAATTCTCAATAAAAAATAGGTCTGTGCTGTCTCTTGAACTTTGTCATACACCATAGCATTAATTTGACTATAATTAATATCAGCAAAGAAATTAGAACACTAGTGTGATAGGAGAGTAGACATAAAATCCAAAGGTCAGGGTCTTCTACTAAAAAATCACCCTATTTACATTTCCTATTGCATGAAAACCATTGCCAAGAAATACAGAGCCTACAAATGACAGATGATCTACTTAACATGTATTTATATTTCAAGGTGACAGAACTCTCTAATCAAATTCAAATTGTTATTAAAAATCATGTGAGGGGCGCCTGAGTGGCTCAGTCAGCTGGGCAACTTACTCTTGATTTCAGCTCAGGTCATGATCTCCGGTGTCATGGGATGGAGCCCCAAGACACATCCTCAGTCTCCTCACTCAGCAGGAAGTCTGCTTCTCTCCCTCTCCTTTTGACCCTCCCCCCACTCGTGTGCACGCACGCGCTCTTTATCTCAAATAAAAAAATAAAAAAAATCACGTGAGTTAGACACATGCACAAAAATGTACATATGCACTTATTACTCTCTCTGTATTAGATATACTGAGATATTTCTTGATCTGAGATCTGTTGGCTAAACTATTTTTTACTGGAAGGGCTAAAATTTGCCTGAGCTTCGATTAATACACTTGTCAGAGACCAGACGTGATAGAAGATACTGCAATCTCGTATTCATTTCTATATTCCTAAAGTTCTATAACTTTTAGAGCATGAATCACGAAGTAAAGATATGTGAAGAGAAAATGAATGAGCATAGAAACATGTAAGCAAGATGATACTCATTTGCCAGCAGTAGTAGCAGAAAGGGTGGTGACCAAAATTTCTGCTGGTGCTATTTCCCCAGAAGAAAATGAATTGATCTGGTTTTCCAGAGGGTGAGAGCCATCTGGTCCTATGGATAACAGTAGTGGCTTCCTGCCCTCTAAAAGTTATTCCTAGTCACTGAGTTGGCCTCAAGCATCATTACACCACATAGTATTTAAAACTGAATGATAATATCCAGTATAAAACCACTGTGGGGTTTTGTTTCATGTCTTCATTTTGTTTTCTTAAACTTTTTGTTAGTGTTCTTTTTAAGAGAAAAGAAGAATGCATGTTCATAAATATAGTGGTCTCAAAGGCTTTTCTTAAACCCATTCCTCACAGTGCTCAACAATTATTTCTCCCTTCCAATCTAGAGTATGTAATTCCAAGATGATCAGAGGAAAAACTTGCCATCTGGACGTCATAAGAAAATAACTAGTTTCCAGGGCCTGCCTGCAGCCTCCTGAACTAATGCGATCAGAGTGGAGGTAGATACCACACACGTAATCACTGCATCTGAGATGAAGACACCTTCAGGCTCGTTCTCATCCGACTATTCTTCTCTGTGACATTCCTTTAGCCTCTGCTTGGAGATCAGTAAGGAGAAGTGTTCTACCCCCCTCCAAAGGCAGATTAGTCACATTTGGACAGCTCTAATCAATATAAAATTCTGTTTTTCAATCTAAGTTGATATCTGCTTCCGTTTTTTGTTCAGCCACTGGAAACTACACTAAGCACAATGCCTTTATAGTCAGCAGCGGAAATATATGAAGGCAAGAATTATAAACACTCTAATTACAACTACTTCATAAGCATTTATTCAATTTTAAGTACCTTATAAATATTCTATTTTTTAATCAACCATTCCATCTATAACCTGGTTGCAAATCACTCGTTGATTTAGTCATCTGTACTGTTTATCTTTTGAAAAAATGAAATCTTTACCTTAAAATTTAGACTTACAGAAAAATTGCAAAGATAGAGGAGTTTCCATATACCATGTGTACTCAATTTTCTCTGTTAACATCTTACATTAGGATGGGACATTTGTCACAATTAATGAAATTGTATGGATATATTGTTATTAACTAAAGTCTGTACTTTATTCAGGATTTCCTTAGTTTTTACCTAATATCTAGGATCCAGTTTAGATACACCATTACATTAGGCTCCTCTTGACTGTGACAGTTTCTTAGACTTTTCTTGTTTTGATGACCTTTATAACTTTTGAGGACTACCAGTCAAGTATTTTATAGAATGTCCTTCAATCAGAATTATTTGATGTTTTTCTCATAATTTAGAGTGGGGTTATGGGCTTCAGGAAAGAGACCACAGAGGTAGAGTGACGCTGTCAACACATCATATCAAAAGTACATACTGTGAACATGACATTACTATTGATGCTGACCTTGATCACCTGGTAAGGTTGTATCTGTCAGGTTTCTCCACTGTAAAGTTTCTCTTCCCCACTCCCTTTTCTATACTGTATTCTTTGGAAGAATGTCACTATGCAGAACACATATTTAAAGGGTGAGTAGTTCAGCTTCCTCCCCTTGAGGGTAGAGAATCAAGGTGCATTATTTGGAAATAATTTACATGGATATTTGTCTTTGTCCCCCATTTATTTATTTATTAAGTCATTTATTTATATCTGTATGGACCTGTGGATATTGATTTCATACTGTGGGTTACAATGCAGTAGTGCTTTATTTATTTTGTTCCTGGAATGTTCCAGCTTTGGCTATAGGGAGCTCTTTCAGTTGGCTTTGTATTTCTTTGAAATACCCGCATCATTGGGGGGTTTTACCTGTTTGATTTTGTTTATTCAATTGCTTGTTAAAGTACTTCCTTACTTTTAGGTACCGTAAGATTCTCTGGGCTCATCTTGTATATTTCCTGCCTTATATGTAAAATCAACCATTTCTTCTAGATGGTCTGTTTTTGTTGCTGTTGTTGTTGTTATTTATTTGTTTTTATTATTGGACGTAGTATTAGAACCAAGAATTGAGAGTTAGGTGTGCTTATTGATATTGGGATGAGGTTGCTTCTAGGTTCTGTCAGCTTACAGGGTAAAAAATATATGTCTATATATTTACCCATGTTATATGGATATCTAAAAATATTTCTGTATGTAACTATCTGTATCTATATTAAGATAAACATGAGTTCATACTGGTAGTTTTAACTCTAATCCATTACCATGAATCATTCTAGCCCCTTTCCTTGCTTATCTGTAAATTTCCACTCCAACATTGAGAAATCTGGCTCTCACCATGCGTCACCCATTTACTTGGCTATTCAATTCCAGTACACTTGTATAGCAGTATCAGAAGTCTTAACCCATCTCCAGGTGAGAAACAACATTATGCAGTGCTTATGCATGGTTTCTTTGGGTTTTAGTCTTATGGACTTAACTCATTTCCAAAGATCACAACCTTTTTCCTCCTCACCCCATTCAATAAGGTTGTTTTATACTTATGTAATACAGTTAAATTATTTTGTTAAGTTCTGCATTCTATCCTAGAAATATCCCCAACATACAAATGATTTTTTAAATTTGCATACATTAAGTTTTACTCATGGTGCTTTAAATTCTATGGGTTTTGACAAATGCTCAATGCCATGTACCCACCATTATAATTTAATAGAGAATTGTTAAACCATTCTGAAGTACGCTCCATGTTTCACATATTCAACCCTCTTCTGCTCCCCCTGAACTGACAACCACTGATATTTTTACCATCTCTATAGTTTTGTCTTCCCAGAATGCCATATAATTGGAATCATGAAATATGTAGTGTTTTTAGGTTGGCTGCTTTCACTTAGATATATGCATTTAAGATTCCACCATGCCTATTTATGGCTTACTAGCTCATTTTTCTTATTGTCACCTGATAGTGTATTTTTCTTATTGATAAATAATATTCCATTATATACATGTGTTACAATTTATTTATCCATTTTCCTATCAAAGGACATCTTGGTTGCTTTCAGTGTTTTGGTGATTATGAATAAAACTACTCCAAATATTCATGTGCAGGTTTCTGTGAAGACATGAGTTTTTCACTCAGTTGGGTAAATACCTAGAAGTGCAATTACTAGATCATATGCCAAGACTATGTTTTGTTTTGTAAGAAATTGCTAACCTGTCATCCAATATGGCTGTTATCACTTTGCGTTCCCACCAGAAATGAATGAGGGTTCGTTTTGCTCTGCATCCTCACCAGCAATTGGTATTATTATTTTGGGGGTTTTAGCCATTCTAACACTTTTATAATGGTATGTCATTGTTTTAACTCAAAACTCCTTAATGACAAATGATGTTGGGAATCTTTTCATATCCTTATTTGCCATCTGTATGTTTTCTTTGGTGAGATGTCAGTTTAGTTCCTTTGCCCATTTAAAAATCAGATTATTTAAATTTTAAGAATTCTTTATATTTTTTACCAAGAAGACCTTTATCAGATATGTGTTTCAAAAATATTTTCTCTCCACCTGTGACTTGTCTTTTTATTCTAACAATGTATTTTTCAGAACAGAAGTTTTTAATTTTAGTAAGTCCGACCAATCTTTTTTTTTAATTTTATGGATCATGTCTTTGGAAGTGTATTTAAAAGTCACCACCAAATCCAGGGTCACGTAGATATTCTCCTAGGTTTCTTTCTAAGAGCTTAGTAATTTTACATTTTACAATTAACTCTATTACCCATTATGATTTAATTTTTGTGAAAGATGTAAGCTCTGTGTTTAGATTCATTTTCTTGTACATGATTGTCTAATTGTTCCAGCACCATTGGTTAAAGATTATCCTTCCTCCATTGAATTTCCTTTGTTGATCAGTTGACTATAATTGTGCCAGTCTATTTCTAGGTGCTACTTCTATTTCATTAATTTATATGTCTATTCTTTCACCAATTCCATGCTCTACTGATTATTGTTGCTGTATAATGAGTCTTGAAACCTGTTGGTATAAGTCCATAAACTTTGTTCTTCTTCAGTATAGTATGGCTATTCTAGGTGTCCTATCTTTCCATATAAACTTTAATCAGTATCTACAAAATACACTGATAGGATTTTGGTTGGGATTGCATTGAGTGTATAGATCAAATATGAAAGAGTCCACATCTTAATGACATTGAGTCTTCCAATCCATCAACACAGAATATCTCTGTATTTGTTTAGATATTCTTTGATTTCACCAGAGGTTTGTGGTTTTCCTCATATAGACTCTATATGTATTTTTTATTTAAATTCTATTACCCAACATACAGTACATCATTAGTTTTTGGTGTACTGTTCAATGATTCATTAGTTGTGTATAACACCCAGTGCTCATCACATCTATACGTATTTTATTAGATTTATACCTAAATATTTCATTTTTGGTGCTTTTGTAAATGGCACTTTTTAAATTTCAAATTCAAATTCTTAATTGCTGGTATGTAAGAAAACAATGGACTATTGTACATTAGCCTTGTCTTGCAAATTTGCTATGCTTGATTATTTCTTCTGGAATTTTTTTTTGTCAATTCTTTGGGATTTCTACATAGACAATCATGTCATCTGCAAACAAGTGCTCAGCAATCTGTTTAACTTTCATGTCCTTTTATTGTGTTACTACATTAGCTAGTACTTCCAGTATGAGGTTGAACAGAAGTGTAAGAGTGGACATCCTTATCTTTTCCAAATCTCAGAAGTATACAGATTCTCAACATTAAGTATGATGATAAAAAAAAAAAAAAAGTATGATGGGGTCCCCTGGGTGGTTCATTTGATTGGGCATCCGACTCTTGCTTTCAGCTCAGGTCATGATCTCAGGGTAATGGGACAGAGCCCCACGTCCAGCTCAGCGCTCAGTACAGAGTCTGCTTGAGATTCTTTCCTCCTCTCTCTCCTTCCCCTTTTGCTCCTCATCCTGCTTGCATGCACATACTCTCTCTCACTCTTTAAGATAAATAAATACATATAATACATAAAAGTACATACATACATACATAAATAATATCTTTAAAAGACGTATGATATTAACTATAGGTTTTTTGGTAGATGCTCCCTTTCAAGTTGAAGAAGTTCCCCTCCATTTATAGTTAGGTAAGAGTTTTCATAATTGAGTATTCAATTTTTGTCAAATATTTTTTCTGCATTAACTGATATGACCATGTAATTTTTATTCTTTAGCCTGTTGATGTGATGGCTCTTTGTCTTTAAAAATATGGTACCTCTTGTCCTTCCATATATACTACAGTTGAATATTACCTCCTTTGTTTCTATTAATATAAGTAAAACATGATTAATTTTCCAATTTGATTAGAAATTGGTGCTTATATCAACAAAAGTCCCAATCATATTCTTTCATGATTTTTTCTTAGTTTAGATATCTTTAATTCTTTACTGATGCAATTGGTTTTTTTATCCCTCCACATATGATGTTATGTTTATTACTAAATTTCATAATAGATTCATTCAACAAGTATTTATTGAATGCCTTGTATGTGCCATTCTATTCTAGGTGCTAAGGATTGAGCATTGAGCAAACAGGTAATATTCTTGTTCTTATGGGGCTTTCATTCTGGTAGAGATGACAAAGCATAAGTAAGTCAATAACTCCATACAACATATCCTAATAAGTACTATGGAATGATAAGGCAAGGTCTGTGAATATATTGGGATATTAGAAGTCGGGATGCCAGTTCACTGAGTACAGTCAGGAAGAACCTTTCACATTTAATGTGACACTTGAAGGATGAGAATTTAGTTTGAGATTTTTCTTTGAATCCTGCCACCCAGCATGTATTATCATCACAACTTTGCATTATTAAAAAAAAACATCAACAAGACAAGGCCAAGAACAGTGCTTTGTGGTCGTATTAGCTTTGAACTGTGTCAACTCAGCGAAGGGGGGAACTACATTTCCCAGAATTCCTTCCCCTCATGGTTCTGAGTTAAGATTGGCCACAAGAGAAATTTAGGTGAAATAGGAAGACAAAAGAGAGGCAGCAGTCATCTTTAAGCTTGGAAGGCTGGCATTGGTCCAGGTGCTCTTGCAACTCCTACAGATTGATCATGAATCTGCTGGCTGACCTCCTTGGCATGCAGCAGCTGCCAGGGCCACAGCCCCATCCAAGCTTCTCCCACTCCCAGGCCAGGAGCATGCTTGGCCCTTAGCTTCTCCTGCCAGGTACCTCCATGATCAGAATTGGAAATTTGGAGGCTGAAGCAGGATCCAGACCATTCTCTTCACACATTCCTGTTTGTCCTTTTCCTCCCCAATTTCACATCAATCTTTTCTTCCTGAGTTCCTACAGTGCTGACTTCAGGCCCGGCAAAAGCAGCAGCTTACAAAGACATTTTAGTCAGTTCTCACAACTGTATAAAGTCAAATCTCAATAATCAATGCCTTATTTCACAACATTCCTAGGAGTTTCACCTCTATAACTGAACCCTAATCAATACAGGGACCTAGTATCAACTCTTCTCAAATGATTTGTGATTCAACTTAGAGGAGACAATCATTCAATGAACCATAATTCCTTGTGCTATACTATTATCTGCATCACATTTCTGCATACTGTCTATAAGGATATAAGGATAACCTTAGGAAATTTATAAATACCAATCTAAAATCAAAACTATCACACCTATAGCGTTCCTTAGGCTTCCCATTCTTCAAAACACAGTATTTTTAAAAAAATGATAAGTTAATTTGGCATCATGATTCCTGGTGATCACCATTTCTAAGAGCTGACAAGTTACCTGTTTAATAATTCCTTCCAGAATTTTGTAGGAAATTGCTGTCAGACTCACCACCCAGTAATTTTCAGAATTCATCTTTTTCTTTCTTTGAAAAAAATGGCACCTCTCTGTTTCCCTGTGATTCTTCAGAGATTACCAGTGATGTTTTTCTAATCATAGCTATAAATTTTTTCTATATCCCAAGGATATAATTTGTCTGACCCTGGAGACTTGTATTAATTTAAAGCAGTTTGATGTGCTCTTACTATTTCTTGTCAAGATTGTTACCACCTGTGGGCTAAGGTCTATTACCCACTTGCTCTGGCCAAGAAAAAAAAAAACAAGTAGGGTGCAGCCCACAGAGGAAGCAATGCTGCTCAGTATGTGGTATATTGTGGTGGTTCTCAAACACTAATGTGCATCAGGATCTTGCTAAAACGCAGGGTTTTCTTAAGCAAGTGTAGATGGGACCTGAGATTCTGCATTTTAACAAGCTCCCACAGGTGGCAACACTGTTGGTTTTCGAGTAGTGAGGATATAGTGAGATGCAGAGGCACAGTTACTGGAAAACTAATACAGCTCCAAGGCCCATCACCTGCACTGCCTCCCTGGAGCACTGGAAGTTGCCAGGAGCTATAGAATATTCTAGCTGAATGGGAAGAAACCAGGTTGCAACTAGGAAGCATCTCTATACAAGCATTTCTGGTCAAGTACTTAGAGATCTCAAAAAAAAAAAAAAAAAAAAGACTGAATCTCCAAGTTTTGAGTAATTTGTTGTGATTTCTTATCTCATTCTAAATATTCAATTTGTATCTAATCTTATAAATTATTATTTTGCATTCTCTTACTCAATGTAGGGCCCCCCCCCAAATGTATAAATTTTAGACCCCACAAGACCTGGATCTATCCCAGTGAAGAATATGAAATCCAAAGCTACACAAACCTGGGACTAAACACGCCAGATCTTCCAGTTACTGGTGGGGTAGTGGAGACACAGATTCTGGCCTGGACTCGAGAATGGTCATCAAGCATGACGAACTCAGTTCAAACTTGCTTTTAACCTGACTTTTAGAATAGCAACAAGCAATGCAAAAAAATATATAAGATATAAGTACAGATGAGGAGTAAGTAGCCATACTGCTTTCCTTATATCTCATAAACGTATGTCCCAAATCTGGTGGTTTTGGCAATCCGTATGAGAGGAGAGGCCCACCTAGGCAGTCAACAATGGTGGAATTGTTTTATATGTGCTGGACAGACCCTAGGGTGATCCCCAATACCCCTCATTCCTATTGTTAAGGCCCTTGTGTAAACTCCTCTCCATGTGACTTGCTTCTAATCAACAGAATACAGCGAAGGTAATAGAATGTCAGTCTTGGGATTACATTAGAGCACCCTGGAAAGAGAGATGGACTCTCCCCCTAGCTTTGAAGAACTCATCATGTGTGAACATGTGTGAACTTCCTATGGAGAGAGTCACATGTCAGGAAACTGCAGGTGGCCTCTAGGAGGCCTAGTCAAGTCTAGTCTCTAGGACCTAAATCCTACAATCTCAAGGACTGAATTCTGACAACAACTGCATGAGCTCTAGAAAAGAATGCAGCCTGGTCAACACCTTGATTGCATACTGGTAGCAATCTGAGCAGAGTACCCAGTTAAGCCATGCCCAGACTCTTGACCCACAGAAATTGTAGCATAATAAATATGCATTGATTTAAGCCACTAAGTTTGTAGTAATTTGTTACATAGCAATAGAAAAATTGAAAAATTAAAGCTTCAAACCACACTGGCACCCAGCAACCACTTAGACTTTTATATGAGGCAGTGATTCTTCTTCTGAGGAAGGCATATCCCCCAAACCTAATATCCTGTTTCCAGAACACAAAGTTCTTATGCAAGCCTTGGAGCTACCTCTTCTTCTCTTGGTCTGCCTTTCAGGGCTTAGGAATTTTCGGTGTACACCTTTAGGGAACTCTATAGAAGACTTTGGCATGGCTTACCAGAGAGACTAGTTATGTAATTTATAAGGTCCAGAGGAAAATGAAAATGTGGAGCTTTTTGTTAAAAAGTTTTTAAGAACTTCAGGACAGTGACAGCAGAGCATTAAACCAAGCACAGGTCCATCAGAGCGACTACTCATGATGTTGGATCTTATGCCCTATTAGACATGCCTTGAGCAGATTATTTAAACTGAGTCTCAATGTACTCCCCTGCAGAAAATGGCAGGTAATAACTGCAACACATAATACTGTGAAATGTGTGTTTGGAAGTTCCTGGTCTAGCATAGGTACTCAACAAATGTTTGCTTTTTTATCTTCCTTTCTGTCTGCTTATTATTGAACCATCAGCCTCAAGCACACACATCCTTCCTTATTCTTTTTTTCTCCTAACACAGATAATATAGTAACTTTACTCATCCGAAGACAACAGGTGACAGGTAATGCCAAAAGATGATGATTTTTTTGAGACTTGTTACTTGTTTTCAGATCTTTCTTCAGATCTTAAAAAATTGGCAAGTTACATAGAGATTTACAGCACAGATTCAGAAAGAGCCCAAGGTTTTCCAATAGATCTCTGCCATCTTACTACCTGCTCTCACAAGCTGGTAATTAGAGAGCTATCCCCCACCCAGTACTCCTGAGCACTGTGGCACACTCTCATCAGTATCAGTGACACGACAACAGACAACTTCAGCTCGGTAAGTGTTGGGAGTGGGAAGGAAGAGCTATAGAATTAAGGCAAGTGAGTAGATTGAAAAAGACTCTCTGGTGATTCTTACAAGGTAAGCATACAACTCACCACTACTTTGCTGGGAATCATTATTTTAGAAAGATTTCCATAGTTTGCCTTCTAGGGATAGAAAGGGTTATATTTACTTCCTATATAATTTTTTTCTCTGAGTCTATAGCTTTTTATAAATTGCTACTCCCTAACCTCTCCATCATGTAAATTTGTGCATAGGCAACGTATGACTTTTAATATGGGGGAAGAAATCAATTCATACTGAAAAAGATGGCTGGAGACTGGGGGTCAGAGCATTTATACTTGCCCACACACATGAGTGTCAGGACCAATGTAGCTTCTAGAGAATAAATGAAATTATCAACTTATTTCCTTTTATGCAAACATGAAAGGCAGCTTTCCATGTGCATAAGTAGAGTTAATACGACTCTGATTTTTAGTGACCTATTAGAGCCCATTCTGATTTAGTCCCTAACAGAATCACAGGCAAATGTCCCTGGCATCCTAATATTAAATTGAGGATTTTTTTTTCTGAGATAATTTCATAAATTTTTTTGAGAGAGAGACAGAGCACAAGCAGAGGGAGGGGCAGAGGGAGAGGGTGAGAGAGAAGTCTAAGCAGGCTCCACACTGAGTGCGAAGGCTCAATCTTATTACCCTGAGACCATGACCTGAGCCGAACTCAGGAGTCGGATGCTTAACCAACTGAGCCATCCGGGTGCCCCTGAGATAATTTTATAAATACCAGTTATAAGCAATGAAATTATTTAAATGATAGTTTTATTGTAATTTTAAGTATTAATTTATTTAAATAATTATTTGAATAATTACAATTATTAAAATGATAGATTTATTATAATGATTTGAATGGTGTTTTGTGGGCACATCTAAATATTGGTAACAATGTTTTAATTATATAAGATCTCAAGTAAGTCATTTATAAACAAATTTTTGAAATACAAGTACCATATAATTTGGGATCTGCATGGATCTATAAATCACCAATAATGTAGACCAGAGAAGATTATAAAAAAAGACAATGATACATTAGTAATATATGTTCACTATCCTATCAAAAATGTTTTCTTTCTATTCTTTCTACAAATCTATAACTCCCAGATTTTATTATTATGATTAATTATTTCACACCAGTACGGTACACTGAAGTCAATACTAGTATAGGATGCCTCCTCTTTTCTTCCTAGATTCCACATTCACAGAAAAAAAAAAAAGTAGTGGTTGAAATCATGAGAGGTTGGTCCATGTTCCAAGAGGAGGCTGTATTTGGCTTTTCAAGAACAGACAAGTAGACTTTAACCACGAGGAGATAAAAATAAACAAAGGGAGGAAAAGAATGAAAGAAGGAAAGCAGGAAGGATGAAAAGAAAGCTAGAAGGTCATCAAAACTGCGTGGTGATGTAGGGCCACCGTGGCAGAGAGCTCAAAATGGAGTAACAAAGACTGGAGGCATGGGGAGTTGAGCCAGAAACTAAGGTGGCAGCAGGTATGGGAAGAGATATCTGCAACCCACAGTCCTCTTTAGAAAAATGAGCTCATATTTATTAAACAAATAGCATTACTTTTATATCCGCATTAAAGAAAGAAAGAATAGGGCAATTTCTGGCACTTCAATGACAGCTGAAACTAGTTCAGGTTCAATTTAGAGAGAATTACATCTTTTCTTTAAAGTGAACATTATTTTCACAGTTTATTAATGTCAGTTCCATAAAGCTAAGTATCTGCCTTTCAACATATGATAAAATCAAGTAGATTTTCTCATCTCTGACCTTCAACAAAATTCCAGAAAAGCAGTACTGAGGGTTCCAACTAAGGTTGAATATTAGAGGAAACTGAGAGAAGGGGATAGATTGGAAGGACTGTTCAGGGACAGAATAAACAGGACATACTCAAAATACAAAATGGTGAGGGAAGGAGGACAGGAAAGCAAAGTTATATTTGACTTGATACATGCTGAGGACACATACATTTAGTACTAAGGAAGTTAGGCATCAATAAATTCCAGGAAAACAACTTTCAATTTAACCGAAAATTCAGTTCTGTCTAGACTGAATCTGATCTTAATGTACTTCTCATAAAGGTGTCAGAAGCTACATGATTGTTTCTTTTTCAGTCGTAAATATAAAATTAATGAAATATAGAGAGTGCCTATGAACTCATTTATCTTAAGACCGTGGAGGCTTTAGAAAAATCAATCTCCTAATACTCACTAAATTTGTGAACTATAAAGTGTTGAAACAATGCACCATATTATTGCTGTGGTTCTTTACATACGTATGAGATAATCTCAATATGGCAGATTTCAGGAAGACATTGGTGGGGTTGGGTACTGGCATAAGAGTAGTTGTTAAGAAGGCAGAGTGGAGTGAGGTTGTTCACATAGAGATTTATCCTATAGGGATGACTAGGTGAACACTTCTTTCTCTAAATCACAAAGAAAACTGCGTTCTGCCTGCCCCTCACAAGTGTGCCTCTGCTGATGAATCTTCTTGCTGTTGGTCCTACTCCCATGGGCAGGACTTGACTCCTCCCCACCTCCATCCACCTGTGAGCAGGTTCTTACTCTGTGTAGATACAAACAGGAGGGAACAGCTTTTAGTCATTATATGAAGAAACCTCATAACAGCCGGTGTTGTTCAATATGGAATAGGTCATCTTATAAGCAGGTGATTTTCCCGCCACCAGAAACAACATGCGCCATTCGTTGGCACAGATAAAACACAAATGTAAAATGAATGGCTGTGGTTGGATCAGATGAACATTTCCCATCTATGATTTCATGAAATTTGAGAAGTACTTAAAAAATCACAGATGAAAAATCAAATTGGAGGGAAAATTTTGCAATGGAGAAAAGAATGTACAGATTCAGTAAGAATGAATCTTTATAAATTAAGATGGAAGTCTTCATTTTAGGTATGTAAAATGGACATTATGATATTAAACATACTGAATATAACAGCAAAATAAAAGAAAACTTCATGAAAATGGTCTTTCCATGAGAAAAATAAGCATTAACAATAAGAATTTAATTACTGTTGGGACGCCTGGGTGGCTCAGTCAGTCAAGTGTCTGCCTGTGGCTCAGGTCATGATCTCAGTGGGGAGCCTGCTTCTCCCTCTCCCTACTGCTCCCCCTGCTTGTGTGCTCTCTCTCTCTCTCTGGCTCTCTCTCTGACAAATAAGTAAAATCTTAAAAAAAAGAAAGAATTTAATTATAGTCCTTTAAAGAATTACTACAGAATGGCCACTGCTTTACTTGCTAGTCAGTGGTTCAGCTGGAATGACTTATGCTCTCTTTTTGTCTTGCTAACCATTTTTAAAGAAACCTTATTTTAAAATAAGTTGGATATAACTTGAATTTAAATAAAAATAAATAATAAAAATAAAATAAAATAAAATAAAATAAAATAAGGTGGATATCTTCCCTATTAGCAATATTTATGTTAGAGGGAGGACTGAAGAACCAAGCATAGACAATTTTTATTGACCTGGCTTTCTTTCCTCTCTTCTCAGTGTTTAGTTTTCCCAGTTACATTTTTATGCATCCCTTGTGAAAGATTAATTTTTTTAAACACCGCATTTTGCTACATTGGGATTATGATAAACAGAAATTTAGATCCTCTGTATGCTCTGCAAGACATTAAAATGATAGAAAATATGCATTAAAAAGAATAGAGAATGTAATAACACATCATGTAGCATATTATCCACTTTCTTCCAATCCTCCCTACCTCTTTCTTACCAGTTACTGAGGTAGGCTCAGCACCAAAAGTAATGAGGGTCTGGGTGGGAAACAGTCAACATGTGAGAGCAGGTAAATGTGTCTTGTAGGACTTGCTTTATAAGAAGAAGAGATTTTAAGACTTTTAAGGTTAAGAAAAATGCCAGAGACTTCTGGTTTCAGCTCCCATAGGTAAAGAGCTTAGAAGTCATGATTCCCATGTTTACAGCAAGAAAAAAGCTGACCAAACTAAAAATCAACAACTATTCTTAGACCAGTCAAAGAATTGAGGTTGCAGGGTAAACCACCACCCCTGTAAAGACAGGCAAAGTACAGAGAATCACAGCCAAGAATAGCTTACCTAGAGCAGAAACTGTTGAAGCCATAAACGCTAGAAATACCGTAAGTGCATATCACTAAATGAAAGATGCCAACCTGAAGAGGTTGCAAGCTATATGATTCCAACTATATGATATTCTGGAAATGACAAAAATACAGAGATGTTAAAAAAATTAGTGGTTGCCAGAGGCTTAGGAAGGGATAGGAAGGGATGAATAGGGGAGGCACATAGAATTCTTAGGGTAATTAAATTATTATTATTATAATGGTGGCTTTATGACATTACACATTTTTCAAACCCATATAACATACAACACAAAGAGCAAAACTTAATGTATACAAGTTTTTTAAATAAATCATTTTGGAGATCAGAGGATCCAAGGAAGTAAGATAATCAGTGACAAAAGAACCTCAATGTATTACAAACGTATGAAACAAATTCACTGAATGCACGGCTGGGGGAAACGATGCTGATGTAAGTGACTTTGGAAACAAATGGAGTCTGTAAGACCAAAAACAAAAGGAAGTCCACGTAAACACTGTATTCTAGTTGATAAAGTTATTTCTCATAGGGATATAAGTTAACAATTCTGAAAGAGTATACATGTAAACTGGAACTGAGCAATTAAATTAATGGGTGGTAGATGGTGGCAGCTGCGTTTCTCCTATTAGAGTGAATGTTTATAGATAAGCAAGAGGAGGAGACCAGAATGATTCATATGGTAACGGTTAGAGTCATCAGTAAGAAATCATGCTTAGCTTAATATAGATAAATATGTTTACATAGAGACACGTGTGTGCACACAGGTTAATATACATACATATTTCTTTGCTATGTCAACAGACAGTCTAAATGAAACAAACCTACTGAGTACTCATATCTTAGTTTCTAATACCATTCTCCAATAAAAAGAAGCTGGGATCCTTGAATAAGTGGCTGATTCTAGGACTGAGGCAAGAAATACACAAGATCAACCTGGATTGTTATATAGGGCCAAAAATTACAAAAACAAACCTAAGAAACCCCAGATTGATGGGCATGTACTAAAGGGCATTAGGAACCAAATATAAGAGCTCCTTTGGCCAAAGCTAGAACAACTTAAGCAATAAATAAAGTTGTATTAGATTATAATCCAAAGTATAAAATAAATATCAATGAGTCCATAGAGATATACATAAATGATTGTAAAGAAATTAATAAATCAGGGATAGGAGACATAGCCCAAATAATTTATGTAGCTACTCTGTCGTAAAGGAGGTAAAACATAATGCTGCACTCCTCAAGTGTGGACTGAGGACCCTGACTTCTTTCCAAGGGAATAGTATGAAAAAGGGGAGGTGCTTCTAGATAGCTCAGTCGGTCAAGCATCCAGCTCTTAATTTGGGGTCAGGTCATGATCTCAGGATCATGAGATCAAGCCCCACCTCAGGCTCTGTACTGGACGTGGAGCCTGTTAAAGATTCTCTCTTCCTCTCCCTCTGTCCCTTCCCCCACTCTCTCTCTCTCACACCCTCTCCCTCTCTCTAAAAAAAAGGGGGGGGGACTTTACACTGAAGAACCCTACTTCAGCCAGTTGATCAAGGTCAACATCAATAGTGATAAATAATATCAATAGTATGTACTCTCAATATGATATGATAAAAATGGCACTTGGGGCGCTTGGGTGGCTCAGTCAGTTGAGTGTCCAACTCTTGATCTTAGCCCAGGTCATGATCTCAGGGTCATGGGATTAAGCCCCACAATGGGCTCCATGCTCAGCAGGGAGTCTGCTTAAGGATTCTCTCTTTCTGCTCCCCCACTTGTGCCCCTCCTTCTCTCTCTCAAATAAACAGATAAATCTTTAAAACAATGGCACTTTACCTCTGTGATCCTCCTCCTCCCAAAAGAGCATAACTCCTATCTAATCATGAAAGCACATCAGACAAATCCAGATTGAGAAACAGTCTATGAAATACCTAACCAGACTCTTCAAAACTGTCAAGTTCATCAAAGACAAGAAAAGGGAGAAACTGTCATGATCAAGAGGACTCCAAAGAGATATGCCAACTAAATGTAACATGGTATCCTGAGTGGGATCTTAAAAAAGAAAAAAAGACAGACAAAAACTAAGGAAATATGAGTAAAATATGAGCTTCAGTTGATAGTAATGTATCAATATTGCTTCATTAATTATATCAAAGTGCCACACTTACGTAAAACGTTAATTATAGGGGAAACTGTGTGTAGGAGTATATAGGAATTCTCTGTACTAGCTACTCCATTTTGATGTAACTCTAAAACAGTTCAAAAATAAAATCTATTAAAATAAATGCCAGGGTCAGGATAACTAGAAATCCCAAATTCTGGGTTCCATTCTTATTCATGTTACCAACTTAGCCTATGACATTGAACAATCAGCTGTTTTGTTTTATACAACAGTAGTTGGGAATTATTATAGTCAATGATGAATCTGTATCCAAACTCTGCTTTGGGTAAAACACTAGGTTTGTCTTAAAAGATAAAATATTATCCTATAAAGAATAGTGACTCCTCTCCAAAAAAAAATCTACTATCAAGATGAGAGGGAAAAAAGACATACACATAAGAAGGCAAATAGTAATATAAGAGAAAACACAGTAACAACCAAGTCAGTATAAGTGCTATGTAAGTTCAGAAAGATTGATGTGAACTTGAGCAATCAGAAAATGTGGCATAGACAAACTACAGGATTCAGAAAGGTAGAAGGGAGAGAGGGCAGAGATGTGATGAGCACAGAGAATAAAGCCATTCCAACAGAGTAGAGGAAAGCCCTGGGAATCAGGCAGAAGCAAATGGACCACTTCTGATTGTGGAGGGTCTTAAAGTCAGCTTAAGAAATATGGACCTTGTCCCCACTTGCAATGTCCCCCAAAATTCTGATGCATGGGGCAGAAAGCATAATAATTATAATATGCTAGCCAATAAATGTTTGGTAAATGTAAAGCATATATTAATAACTTTAATAACATATCTTTATTCCATGAAGCTCAATATCTTTCAAATATAATTTCACTTAAGTTTTTAAAATCCTTGGAAGTGGTAAAAGAATGATATAAAAATACCTATATAAGAGAATAGAAAATGGAGTTTCTAAGATAGATCTGAGACTAAAATTTGAATTTCCAGAGTGTTATACAAGACAGATTTTCTCTTGGTTCTGCTGCATCTCCTTGAATGTTTGTTAAAATGCTAGAGGAACTGAAAAATTCCTAATAGATTTTCATAGCTAGTGGGACTGTAAGGGGAAAAGAAAGGCAAACTGGGTCATTTAGATGTAACCAATTTGACTGAATAATAAACTGATTTGACTGAATAATAAACTACCTTATTATTGGAATATTTTATTTACATAAAAATCTATTTCTATATGGTACAGAATAGAATATTATTTCAGATTGAGAACCTTCTCCCCCCTCATATTACAAATAAACCAGGTTCAGGGGTTGTCCTATTTTCCTCTTATTTTTCTTTTCTTTTCTTTCCTTTTTTCTTTCTTTTTAGGGTCTATTTAATTCCAGTTAGTTAACACGGTGTAATATTAGTTTCAGATGTACAATATATGCAACACTTCCATTCTTCACCTGGTGCTCATGGCAAGTGCACTCCTTAATCCCCATCACCTACCTAACCCATCCCCCCACCCACCTTTCCTCTGATAACCATCAGTTTGTTCTCTATAGTTAAGAGTCTATTTCTTGGTTTGCCTCTCTCCCCCCCTCTTTGTTTTGTTTCTTAAATTCCCCATTTGAGTGAAATCATATGGATGGTATTTGTCTTTCTCTGATTCTCTGATTGACTTATTTTACTTAGCATAATACTCTAGTTCTATCCATGGCATTGCAAATGGTAAGATTTCATTCTTTTTTATGGCTGAGTAATATTCAACTATGTGTATGTATGTGTGTGTGTGTGTGTGTGTATACATGTATATATATACACACACACACACACACACATACATACACCCCGCATCTTCTTTATCCATCGTCAGTTGATGGACATTTGGGCTGTTTCCATAATTTGGCTATTATAGATAACACTGCTATAAACATTGGGGTGCATGTAACCCTTTGGATTAGCATTTTTTTATTCTTCAGGTAAATGCCTAGTAGTGCAATTGCTTGATCATATGGTAGTTTTTCTTTTTCTTTTAAAGGTTTGGAAGGGAAAAGTACAACATCAGAGTGGGCATACTACTTGATAAGCACCACACTTCACCCCAAATCCCCAACACCCAACACTAACACCATCGAAAAGTTTTAGAAACCTACCAACATTTCAGAGTGTTCTACATTAAAAATAATTATGATGATACCTAATATTTGTATAAACTCTTATTGTTTACCAACTGTTTTCACACACATTAACTTTTGACTTTGGACTTCACAGCAGGGGTAAAACATATCATGATTTTATAGAAAGGAAATAGAGAATTGGAATAGTGACATGATCTGTCCAAAATCAGATGCCTAAGGAATCTCCTGAATTACTAGTTTTAATTTGAAAGCATCAATGACTTTACCTCAGAAATTTACTGCCGTATGAAGACAGACTTTTAAATTCTGCTGTTCTATAAGGCTCTTATTTTCGTTTCATTTGATTTCAGCAGTTCAGCAAATACCATTTTCTATGGGCAATTCACTAGAAGAAGAAAATGGCTTCATACTAGAAGGTCAGAGATTACAATAGCAACAACTAAAATGGGATTGGGTTTATGGCATTAACGCACTGCCCACTCAGATTTCAGGATGAATTTCACCACCGGTGTGTAGGGTGCAGCCAGCAGGGGGCAGACAGGTAGGAAGGAGTGCTGTAGCCGCCCAGGATCAAGGCCTCCAATGGGCCCATACCACGCCCTATCAGCAACATGGTTCATAACTTCTTGATAATTAAGCTCTAATTCAGTTACTGGTTTGATATCTTGACCATATTTTCCTACAGAAGAACTTCCTACTACTTTGGCTCACACTATAACCTCAAGGACCAAAATGGCCTTCTTTTGCCTTTCTCAGTTATAATTATTTCCAGAGCCATAACCCTCCAGTAAAGTCTGGACCCTGAGACTCAGACTCTCCTATTTACCCACCCACTGACTACTACCTAAACCAGCCACCACCAATATGATCCTCTGAAACTCTAATTTTCCACCCAGATATACTCACATTGCCTTATACTGCCTTCTCACTGCTCAACAGCCCATTTCCAACAACTCCAGCACCCTAGTGTGGTTAACAGTGAACTCCAAAATAAACTTCAAATGGCAGGAACCAAGAGATAACTGTTTAAAGGTTGATTTTGAGTTTTTTTTCACTTCTGAAACAAATATCCCTATAATATCTCATATTTAATTCCAATGGGTACATTTGTGCATGTGTAATTTTTTTTTTTTAAATTTCCCTCCAGGGGCGCCTGGGTGGCACAGTCGTTAAACGTCTGCCTTCGGCTCAGGGTGTGATCCTGGCCTTCCGGGATCGAGCCCCACATCAGGCTCCTCCACTGGGAGCCTGCTTCTTCCTCTCCCACTCCCTTGCTGTGTTCCCTCTCTCACTGGCTGTCTCTCTGTCACATAAATAAATAAAAATCTTTAAAAAAAAAAATTTCCCTCCAATTATCAAAACAATACACGCATATTAGAGAACTTGGTTTGGGGTAGGAGAGAGAAAAATACCAAGACTCTCATTTATCGATTCATGTCTAAATGAATATTAATGATATCGATTGCATTGCAATAGATTGTCTTGTTAATTTCACTTAGTATTTTATCATGAACATTTTTGCCTGACATTAAAAGTTCCTTTAAGGGGCACCTGGGTGGCGCAGTCGTTAAGCGTCTGCCTTCGGCTCAGGGCGTGATCCCGGAGTTCTGGGATTGAGCCCCACATCAGGCTCCTCCGCTATGAGCCTGCTTCTTCCTCTCCCACTCCCCCTGCTTGTGTTCCCTCTCTCGCTGGCTATCTCTCTCTCTGTCAAATAAATAAATAAAATCTTAAAAAAAAAAATTCTTTAAAAAATTTTAAAAATAAAAATAAATAAATAAATAAAAGTTCCTTTAAAATGTTTTGAGGTGTTACATGATTTTCTGTCGTATGAAAGTATGATCATTTATTTAATCATTTCCCCAAGGTCTTATTCTTTTACCTTATGAAACTGCTTTAAGGTGAGGGCAAACAGGGACACTGCTTAAGAAATCAAAAGCTTTCCCATGGACTCAGAAAACGTGACAGATTTCTTGGCCATATTCTCATTGTCATTAGAATGGAAAATGTCATGAGAGACATCCTAAATGGAAAAATCACTCCACATCTAAGCACAGCAGTCTTTCCAAGCCACATAGCATAAGCAGAAGAAAGATGCTTTCCACATCATTAGTAAAGAGTCGATGTGACAACAGTACCAACTTAATTCAAACGTTACTCTGACTTTCAAGAATGAAAATGAAGTGTCCAAGACATTCTTAGAAACACAAGATAAAAAATTACAAAAGGTAATCTCAAAATGGATTGGATCATGCAAGTTTTCTCTATACCCTAACCTTAACACTATGTCCCTATGATCAGACAGATATCTGTGACCAAACCAAAATACTGGCACAATACTGATCTAACATTTTTACTGTCCCAAGATGACACGTGAAATAAAGAATGAATGGCAACAGTGCTACAGAACCAGGAATAGGTCAATAACACATGTTTATTTGCTTAAACACAAAGATTAAAAAACATGAAACACACACATGGAGTGTTTTGCTTCTAGTAACAGCCCATCAGAAATGGAGCTCCCTGAAGAAAATAAGTTATCCTTTGCAACACAAAGAATTAATCAGGAACAAATCTGCCAAAAATCCACCAGACTCTAAGTTACTGAAAGGCTGAGACTGACTCGACCATTTTTGTATTCCCAGCACCCAGCCCACTGTCTGGACCAGCATTTACCCAGAGTAGAAACTCAGTTAATATTAAACTGAACAAAGAAACAGAACTGTAAGCAGGGCACATATTTCAATGAAACTACCAATAGAGCAAAAACAAAATAAGAGCAAAATAAAGCAAATGATGCATTTTTTGCAGCAGTTGGGGTTCAGGCCCTGCAAGTTAAAAAAAAAAAAATTCATCTGTAAGGATTTCCTCAGAGGTCTCAAAGTCCTATAATGACAGTAATACCAAGCACTCTAATCAACTGTGCACAGAAAACCATGATTCAAAAAGTCAAACAGAAAAGACAAAATAAATAAATAAGGTGCAGTGCTAAACACAATGTATTTGTTACTAGGATTAATAAAACATTTTAACAAGGTGGCTGAAAACAAAATCAATATACAAAAATCAATTGCATTTCTAAACACTAGCAACAAGGAGTTATAAAATGCAATAAAGATACTACATTAAAATACCATAAAAAACACAAAGTAGTTAGGGATAAATTTAACAAAATATATGCAATACCTTTATGAAAGTATTTAAAGCTTCATTTAAAATATTAAAGAAAACTAAACGGAAGAGAAGAAATTAGGACTACTATGCAAAATTCATATGACTTTCTCAACAGGTACAAAAAAAAATCAGTTCTTTAAATTCAACAACCTATACAAAGAAAAGAAACCAAAGAAGATAGAAATAATTAAACATTTCCTAAACTTGATAACATGATTAATGGCTAAATACTAAAGCAAATACCATACTTAACAAATCTTTGACACAGCCTTTAAATTCAGAAACAAGACAGAGATAACTGTTATCATTGTTATTTAATATAAAAAAAAGAGATATAACAAATAGAAAGAAACAAAACTGGCATTATGTCATTATGATCATCTACATGGGAAAGCATTAGAATCAACAGAAAAAAACTTTGAATTAATAAAAAGTTTAGCAAGGTCCAAATACAGGTTAACTTACAAAATTCAGAAACATTCCTAAATCACTAATAACCAGCTAGAAAATTTCATTTAAAAAATGATACAATTCATTATAGTGAACAAATTAAAACTACTAAGAAATTAACTTGGCAAAAATTACAAAAAACCTACAGACAGCAAATTCTTAAACTTACCTAAAGGACATTCATAAAGACTTGAATAAATGCATAAGGTATTTATGAATGGAGCAAATTACACTATTAATACTCCCAAAATCAATACTCCCCAAATTAATCTATAAATTCAACATAAGACTAACCAAAATTTCAACTGTATATTTTTAAGAAGTTAATAAACTTATTTCATTGCGTGTGTGTGTGTGTGTGTGTGTGTGTGTGTGTATCCCTGAATAGATACGTCAAGTTAGAAAATAAAAGAGGGACTCTCTACCTACCACATTTGAACACATAACAAGACCACAGTAATAACAATTACATGCCATTATGAAAAAAAATTAAACAATGGAACAAAAGTTCCTCCTGATAGATCTGAAAATAGAGCTTAGCAGTGAGGTTACTTAGCAGTGAGGTTATACAGATTATATAAAGCTGATGTTAGGAAATCTAGCTCATATATGATGAAAATTAGTACTATTTATCAATCCTATATTATGTACATAGGTTTGAAGACCTTAATATGAAATAGAAAAATATGAAGCTAACAAATAATGAGAATAGTTTTTGTGAATTTAAGTGGATGAGGATTTCTTATAAGACACCAAACTCAAACTACTAGGTGAAAACTGATGGATTTAACATTAAAGACTTCTGTTCCTTTAATGATATAACTGAGAAAATTAATAGACTAATACCAAATAGAGAGAAATGATCAATATCTGGTATGAAAAGAATATAGGATTCAAAAATTTCTGCAAAAATAGACAACCAACCAGAAATCACATGAAGATGTAGTCAAGAACGTCATAGAAAGGGAAACCTGAATGGCTAACAAATATATGAAGGTAAGCTCATACTTATTAATAGTTAGAACAAAATCAAAGCAGGCAATCAACTGCAAGTGGTGAGAAGGGTTGGAATCAGGATGAATAGAAAAAATGAAAAATAAAACTAAATGAACAGATACCATATTCTGGTTGGTTGTATATCAGTTCTACCCAAATTGATCTACAGAAACAATGCAATTACAAGTAAAGACGCAATGAATTGGTTTTGGTGGTATTGATTCTATCTATCTATCTATCCATCCATCTATCCATTCATCCATTCATCTATCTCCTTATTACAAGCTTATTCTAAAATGTGTCTATGGAAGAGAAAAAGACCAAGAATAGCCAAGACACTTCTAAGGAATATCAAAACGAAGTAGGAGGATGTGTTTTACCAGATATGAAGACTTATTATGTTTAAGCTATAAATAAAATATTAAGTATATCAAGCTATAGTTTAAGATGGTGTGGATTGAGGATACACAAATAGGTTAGGAGCACTATAAAAGATCCAAAATCAAAGATACACGGAAGCTTGAATTATTACAGACTTGAATTGAAAGTTAATAGAAAAAGGAGGGATTTTTCAGTAAAAGAAACTGAGACAAAATGGGAAAAAAATAATATAACATTAGATTTGTACTGATAACATACACAAAAATAATTCTATATGTATGAAATACAGAAGACAAAACATAAATTTTAAGAAGATAGGATTGAATATCTTTAATACCCTAGAGCAGGGAACAATTTCTTAAATTAAATATAAAAAAGCCCGTATCATAAAGGAAAATGTTGATATGCCTAGATTGTATTAAAAGTAAGAACTTCTGCCCATCAAAAGATATCATAAAAAGAAAGTGAAAATTCAAGCCACAAACTGAGAGATATTGGTAATGTTTAAAATATTATCAGAAAAAAATAGAAAGCACATCTGGAAGTCAATCACAAGTGACAAGCTAATGAGAAAATGGCAGCACTTAACAAAAGAGGCAATAAAAATGACTAAAATAATGTGACGAATGTAATTTGGAAAACAATTTGGCATTAGGTAGTAGGATAGAAGTATGTGCATATAATTTATTATATATATATATATATATATATAAAAGAATGTTTCACAAAATACTCATTTAGCATTCCCTGTATTGGCAAAAAATCATCCAAGAGGACAATGGATAAATAAATTCTGGTATGCTCATTCTGCGGAACACTACATAGCAATAAAAACTAATGAATGACAAGTGCACGCAACCACACAGATGGATCTTAGGAGCATAATGTTGAGTGAAAAAGCAAGCTATAGAAGAACACATAATTGCATTTATATAACTTCAAATGCATGAAAAACATGGTAATACAGGTTTAGATAGAAACACATATGATAAAACTATGAAGAAAAAGCAAAATCCAGTTAGTATCTACCTCTTAGGAAGCATAAACGGGGTGACAATGACACAAGCACCCAAGGAGCCTCAAAGGCAATGAATGGTCCTCTTAATTTGAAGTGGTAGGTATGCAAGAGATTGCTGTTCTTTCATTCTCTATAATGTTATGCATACTAATAGACAGGTTTTTTTTGGTTTTGTGCAATAGGTAAAAAGCAAAACATATAAAAGAGTGCTGTCTGAAGTTCCTCTTAATGTCCTTGGGCTGATAAATTCCATTTTTTAAACCTCTGCTGTCAGTTTAAAGAAAAAAAATTAGTATTTATTATAGCATATCTTAAAATAGTATACTGTATATAGTAGGTGCTTAATAATTGTTATTTATCGTTATTATTATCATCAACATCACCATATCTGTTACTACCAACGTAACTACCAATGTGGCCAAAACAGTCTAAGGCCTTTCTGCTTGCCCAATGCTTTAATGCTTCTACAACCACCAAGAACGAACTAAGTTGATGAGCTATGCCTTTAGTGTACCACCTTTGTAATCATATATATCCCGTTGTTTTTACTGCAAATCTTCTTTCCAAACCTTTCATAGTGGCTGCCTCTTTTTGTATGCTTCGTCAATGTTTCACCTCATTTTGGTCATTATTTTCAATTGAAGAATAGTGCAATGCTTCCATATTCATTCTATTGTTATATCCATTCCTCCCAAAGTAAGGCCCCTCCCCTTTGAGTTTGGTTTCAATATTCACACACAATGAATGTGAGCATCTCGCACATCATGCCATTTTATACCCCCCAGCATAAAGAGAATATCCTAAATGCTTCCGGAGTGACAAAAACAAAGTTTAAGAAAAACGAATGACAATATGTCATTATCATAATTAAATGCTAGAAAATAAATTTAGAGCAATGCCTTCAGAGTTTAAGGAAGAAAATTTTGAACTAGATTATTTTCAAATGTGGGATAAAACAAATATATTTGCATATACTCACAAATTGAGTTATTTTTTATTGCATCCACATCTTAGAGGAAATCACTTGAGGATGGTTCATCAATACAAGAATGTCAATCAAGAAAGAAAGATATAAGAAATAACAGTGGAAATAAATCAGAGCGTAGTGAAAGAAAATCTTAACAGCTGTGTAGCAAGCCTAAAAAGCAACTGGTTTCAATTAGAAGAGTAAGACACTGGACCACCAGTAGAAAATTTCAAAGAAGATGAAATAGATTTCAATCAATATAAAAAATATGTTGAAGAGATTAGCACTATGGATCCAAAAAGTTCTTCACTGTTACCAAAGGGAGGTAAGGAGGAGAGGGAGGAACAGAGACATCAGGAAAAACAGAAAAAACTGTACAAGGAAGCTATTTGTTACAAAGCAACCAAAATGTGGCATGATTTTTAGCAGTTAGTAGAGCATAAGAAAATAACAGTACTCATTTAACCTTGATGCTAGATTGAGTCAAGCAATATGACAGGTGGGTAGCTGGGCCCATGAAGAAGGAAAAGCAATCTTACCATCTTTAGAACAGACATAGAATGAAAGTGTGAAAGAATTGATTATGGTTTCAGAACAGAATGTAAATGCTATCTAGCAGATAGAGCCAACAGATGTTCGAAATCAGAGCTAGAAAAAGTGTGGAGAGGAAGGGAGTTGCTGACACCCTTCCAGTGCACAGTGAGGAATAAGGAGACCCCAACTAAAGGCTAGGACATAGGAGTAGAGATTGAAGTGTATTATCAAAAGTTATTCAGATGCATAATTGAAGAACCTTTCTAAATTGGGTAACTATTCGAAATTGAAAAGGAGGGGGGAAAATTGTGTGGAGGACATTATATAAATGAAATAATCTGCCATGTTTTACAGCGAGAAGTAGAAATAATGTCTATAGTTGATAAAACAATTAGTATTTAAGCATTTATTTAATATTATAGCATTAACTAATAAAGAACCTAAATCAGAAATGGTTTATTTTTTCAAGCTTCTATTACATTTGTATTGACAGTTACTTCTGGCATTGAACCATTATTGCCTTCACGCCATAACTATGCAAAATTTCGTAATCATTTTAGTATAAATGCAGAAACATTTTACATACATGCATACACACATACTTCTTAGAAAAAAAAATAACTACATTCATATGTTTTATCTCACAATCCCCCCCCAAAAAAAGCTATACTTTTTCATTGGCTTGTGGAAATTTAAGGTGACTGAGTACATTATGCTTATCCCTGGTATTTTCTTTGCAATTAAGCTTTAGTTGAATCATCCTGCCTCTTGTTTTTTAAATTTTGTTAGTTAACATAAGGTGCAATATTGGTTTCTGGAGTAGAATTCAGTGATTCATCACTTACATACAACACCCAGTACTCATCACAACAAGTGCCCTCCTTAATACCCATGGCCCATCTAGCCCATCCCCCCCCACCTCCCTCCATCAACCTTCAGTTTGTTATCTAACATTAAGAGTCTCTTATGGTTTATTTCCCTCTCTTCTAATATGGTCATTTGTTTTCTTTCTTAAAAATATGTGAGATATAGATATAGATAGATATAATATATATTACATTGTTATGTAATAATGAATATTATCCAGCCATCAAAAAAAAAAAAAAAGGAATCTTGCCATTTGCAATGACATGGATGGAGCCACAGTGTATTATTCTAAGTGAAATAAATCAGTCAGAAAAAGACAAAAATGGATTATATGGTTAAAGTGTATCTGAGAAGTGGGATGGGAACAGTGAGAGACTGGCTGATTCTTTTCTTGATAAGCCCTTTGGTACTACTGGACTTTACCCATGTGCACATAATACACTGGTCATTTAAAATAAAAAAGAATGAGTGATTAAAAAAACAAGAGATTCTAAGACTGGGATTAATGCCTATTGAAATGTTATCATACGACATAAATTTTCAGATTCAACCTCTATTAAATGTTTTACAACCAACATTGCTTACAAATATTACTTATAAAATCTCTTAATTCTCTTTTCCCCATGTATATTTCAGGATCACTTTCTACGCATTTCTATCTGAAACTCATTAGTCCCAATACATTTTAAATAGTCCCAATATATTTTAAATAATTATTTGCATTTTTTTTTGCTGATTTCAAATTATACATATAAAAAGGTATATACATCATGGAAAAATTGGGCAATTCTGAAAAATATACAGCTTAATCAATCATAATAAGCTCCTCAGAAACTAACTTGTATACCTGAAACTAATATTATACTGTACATTAACTAACTGGAATTTAACTAAAAACTTAAAAACAAAAACTTTAAGTAGAAAAAATATAATGGAAGCAACCACTTTTGGTGGGGTTTGTTTTGTTTTGTTTTCTTTAAAGATTTTATTTATTTATTTATTTATTTGAGAGAGAGAAAGAGAGCACAAGAAGGGGGAGGGTCAGAGGGAGAAGCAGACTCCCTGCTGAGCAGGGAGCTGGGGCTATGGGCTCCTGACCTGAGCCTAAGGCAGATGCTCAAAGAGCTGAGCCACCAGGTGCTTCATGGAAGCAACCACTTTTGATACTTATCTTCAATTATCTTCATTATTTAACATAACTAAAATCATGACTAATATTTTGCATTCTACTTACAAAAACTAATATATAAAATTGCCCATGCTATTAAAAGGATTATTCAAATGTAATTTTTAAGATAAATATTGATGGATGATAAAAACAGTACATACCAAATATAGAAAAATCAGAAAATAGAGAAAAGCACAGGAAATAACAATCCTTTACAATTCTATAGTCTAGAGATACTCAGCTTTAACATTTTCTTAAATCTCTACCCATCTTTGCTCTGTATATACAGTGTGTTTAAATAGTTGATCTATTGTATCTGGAAGTTTGTTTCCTGCTTTTTTAAAATGAAAACTATAACGAAAACTATTCCCCCTGTACATCAACATCTTCATAAATATTTTTACATTTTACTTCTCAAATTTTAAGTAATTCTTGTCCTATTATTAAATACTATTAAATTCTCATCTATTAAATATTCTTGCTCTTCTAATTTCTTAATTGTTCAAATTGTAAATATTGACACAATGAACATATTTGTGCATTAAATCTTTGCCTCTTTTGGATTATTTTCATTGCTTAAATTTCTAGAAGTACAAATACTGTCTCTAAGAGAAGTACAATAAATTTAGACTGTATAAAGATCATTCTGAGTACAATAATTGAAAAAGCATGTAATTCAGATAAGGCGAAGTGATTCTTTGACTTATGTAAGAGGTTGCTGCATAATTAAAAATCAAAAAGAGTAGTGTGAGTTCTTTTCAAATGCTTTTAAAGTCAGTAAGAAAATATGATGCCTTTTAGGTTGAAGGTACACATAGAAACCTTAGAAATAATAATCTCCTTTCTCCCAAAAGTGAGTAATAATTTATACCAGGCAAACAAACAACTGCTGGCTTCATTCCTTTTATGGCCAATGTATCTCTATGGAAGCAGTAGAGAAGGTAAAGATTCTCAGTCAACTATAAAGTACCAGTGCTTATTTACAAGGCTGTTTAAAGGGTTGCTCTAACAATCATGCTTCCTCTCTGATCCTAATGATTTTTGCATGGCATCAAATTAGAAGAATGGTGATCTAATGGAAACTGGATCACTAGAAATTACAGAATCATTTTCTCAAGAAATATTAAATAACTGATGTTTATATGCAGATCTCTGAAAGGAAAGGAAGAAATCCAATGACTTTGGGATCTTTTAGTGTTTTAATTTCTAAAGGCAAAACACTAATTAACCTTATCATACTTGGCTTGTATCCTTGAAAATACCATAGGATGTTAGGATTATGATGATTATTTTTGTTTAGGGACTTGTATTAATTACTTAGGTGCTAAATGTTGGGAATCTCTTAATATGCAAATGAAAACCACAATGAGATATCCCTTCATACTTGTCAGAATGGCTAAAATCAAAAGCACAAGAAACAACAAGTACTGGCAAGGATGTGGGGAAAAAGGAATCCTCGTGCACGTGCACTGTTGGTGGGAATGCAAACTGGTGCGACCACTGTGGAAAACAGCATGGAGGTTCCTCAAAAAATTAAAAATAAAATTACCATATGATCCAGTAATTCCACTACTGGATGTTTATCCAAAGAATACAAAAATACTAATTTGGAAATATATGTGCACCCTTGTGTTTATTGCAGCATTATTTACAATAGCAAGATATGGAAGCAACCCAAGTGTCCATCCATAGATGACTGGATAAAGAAGATGTGGTACATCTATACGACAGAATATTATTCAGCCATAAAAAGGAAAGAAATCTTGCCACTTGAAACAACATGGATGGATCTAGAGAGTATAATACTAAGTGAAGTAAGTTGGATAGAGAAAGACAAATAGCACATGATTTCACTCATATGTAGAATTTAAGAAACCAAACAAAGAAAAAAAAAAGAGACAAAAACAAATCAGACCCTTAAATATAGAGAGCAAACTGGTGGTTACCAGAAGGGAGGTGGACGGGAGGAAGGGTGAAGTAGGTGAAGGGAATTAAGCGTATACTTATCATGATTAGCACTTTGTAATGTATAGAACTGTTGAATCAGTATACTGTGCACCTGAAACTAATATAACACTGTACGTTAATTATACTAGAATTTTTTTTTTAAATAATTTTTAAAAATGTTGAGGGTCTCTTTTGGTATAGCCTCCTTGGTACTATGCTTAGGACTTCTCAAATGTCCATAAGTGATTAAAGGTGTTTGCATGGTAATGATGACACAAGATGATGAAGAAACTAAAAGACAGCAAATTATTCCACACTGGAAGTAAATTACAAACAAAAGGGGCCTTTGAGGGCCCAGAGTTTGTAAAGCAAGTCATTTTGAGAATCTGAAATATCCATATGGCAGAAAATAAATTTTTTTTAATTTTTTAAAGATTTTATTTATTTATTTGAGAGAGAGAGAGAGAATGAGTGAGGGGGAGGAACAAAGGGAGAGAGAGAGGGAGAAGCAAACACCCCAACTGAGGACAGAGCCTGACACAGAGCTCAATCCCTGAAATCTATGAAGAATCTGGTGGCAGAAAAATTGTCCAGAGTTCAGTCGGTTAAGTGTCTGCCTTCAGCTCAGGTCATGATCCTAGGGCCTGGGATTGGGCCCTACATCTGGCTTCCTGCTCAGTGAGGAGTCTGCTTCTCCCTCTCCCTATGCCTTTCCCCCTCATTTGTGCTCTCTCTCCTGCAAATAAATAAATAAAATCTCAAAAAAAAAAAAAAAAAGATTGAGAGGTTGACCAGACAGATCAAAAAGGGCCTCATATACCAGGTTAAAGTAGTAAAACATCATTGAGGGCATTTGAACATGGGATGTCATGATAAGACATAAAGAACATTCTACCTGGAGAACAAAGAAATAACTGGGGGAAAAACAAGGTTGTTGCAGTAATCTAGGCAAGAGACAATAGCCAAAGTTAAGAAACTAGAACTGGGATGGTGTTATGAGCTAAACTGTGCTCCCCAAAATTCAGGCATTGAAACCTTAAACTACAAGTACCTCAGCATGTGACTACATTTGGAAATAGAGCCTTATAAAAGGATGATTAAGTTAAAATGAGGCTGTTAGTGTAGGTCCTAATGTAATCTGACTGGTGTTCTTATAAGAAGAGGAAATATATACACACAGAGTCACAAAGGATGTGTGCTCCCAGAGGAAAGACCACAGGAAGACACAGCAAGAAGGTGGCAGTCTGCAAGCCACAGAGAGAGGCCTTGACTCTGATACACCTTGATATCAGACTTCAAGGCTCCAGAACCATGAGAAAATCAATTTGTGGTTTATAAGCCACTGAGTCTGTGATATTTTGTTATGTCACACAGCAAATTAATAGAGATGGATATAAGTGAATGGATCTGAGAGACACTTAGAAGTCAAAATTAATTATTAAATTCAGTGACTAGATGTAAGTTTTAACGAAGAGGCAGGGACCATGGTGACTCCGGATAGGGGAGCCATTTTCTGAAGCTGGGACTCCACAGGAAGGAGCAGGATGGACTGAAGATCTTTGCCAGGGGAGATCAAAAGTTCGGCTGGGGACCTGTTGTGCTCTTTGTCATTATGAGACATCCAAGTAATTACGGACTAGACAATTAGAGAAATACTGGATCTGGAACTCAGGAAGCTAATTGGGCGGAGAAATGGACCCGTACTCATCAACATTCAGATTAATGAAGACCCTGGTGGAGACGGGAGAACCACTGTTTGAACTTGGTGACTTGCAGATATGAGAAGATAGAAATGAAATATTCACAGATGGCTGTATCCTCCCCTGGCAAAGATCGTGAAGTGTCGGCTCTTAGGTAGTGAGGCAGACAGCTGGATGCCTACCCAGAACACATTCCCCTTTTCTTCCTTCTAACAGGAGCTTACTTTGGATCAGGTTTCAGGCAGTAATATGCCAAGCCCCAGGGGATGAATCATGATTGCTACATGGAAATCACTGGAATCCCCCTTCGCTTTGCCAGAGAATGTTTAGTAGGCATTTGACTTACTCATTTCCAGTGGCAATATATCTGAAAATTTTTTTCCTGATAAAAAGAGGGGAAAAAAATATGCAAAGATATTTCCCTCTTTCTTCTTGAATTTCAGGACTGCTGAGAAAATGCCATATTTGGTAGAGTGGTAGTTACATTGTGAGAATGAGGAAGGTCAATTAAATTTAAGAGCAGCCTCCTCAAGGGTCTGGAGCTGTGTAGCTGCTGAAACAATCCTGGAATCACTTTCCACTTCACTTGTCTTGGGAGAAAAATAATCCCCCACTGTTCATTCCACTTTCGGTTGCGAAACCTGTTTTGTGAAGCTGAAAGCATTCCAATAGGTACCAGGATTTTCCTCAAATAGTTCACCTATAAATGGTATCAAAGGTATCTTTTTTACCCCCAGTTTCCTTGAGATATAACTAACATACAACATCGTATAAGTTTAGGTTGGACAACATGATGATTTGATACATGTATATACTGCAAAACTATTACCACAATCAGGTT
This sequence comes from Ursus maritimus, assembly GCF_017311325.1. Lineage (NCBI taxonomy): Eukaryota > Metazoa > Chordata > Mammalia > Carnivora > Ursidae > Ursus > Ursus maritimus. Next base: position 32,873,095 of record NW_024423453.1, read on the forward strand.
AGTTAACACCTCCATCATCTCATATACTTGTAACTTTTTTTGGTGATAACATTTAGGGTCTATTCTCTTAGCAATTTTGGTATATGCAATCTGGTACCGTTAACTATAGTCACCATGATGTACATGAGATTCGCAGAACTTACTCATCTTACAACTGAAAGTATGTAGCCGTTGACTAACATCTCCCCATTTCCCACACTCCCAGGCCGTGACAACCACCATTCTACTCTCTGCTTCTGAGCTTGACTTTTTTAGATTCCACAGGTAAGTGAGATCAATAGCATTTTTCTTTCTGTGTCTGGCTTATTTCATTTAGCATAATGCCTCCAGGTTCATCCATGTTGTCACAAAAGGCAGGATTCCCTTCTCTTTATGGCTGAATAATATTCCATTGTGTACACAATGTGCATACACACACACACACCACATGGATACTTTAATTGTTTCCATGTTTTAGCTATTGCAAACAATTCTTCATTGAGCATGAGGATGCAGATATTTCTTTGAGATAGTGATTTCATTTTATGGATGGTATCTGGAAAGTGCAGGCTAAAATGGCAACTTGTTCAGTTTGTTAAAGCTAAGAATCTCCAGCTTTTAGGGGTGCCTGGGTGGCTCAGTCGGTTAATCTGTCTTCGGCTCAGGTCATGATCTCAGAGTCCCGGGATCGAGCCCCACATAGGGCTCCCTGCTCAGTGGGGAGCCTGCTTCTCCCTCTCCCTCTCCTGTCACTCCTCCTGCTTGTGTGCTCTCTCTGTCAAATAAATAAATAAAATCTTAAAAAAAAAAAAAGAGTCTCCAGCTTTTAGTCTGGGGGTTCCTATTTCCTCTTTCAGTTTCTATTCAGAAAATAGTAATAATTTAAAAGATAGCATTGGCCACCCCCTCTGTGTGTAAAAATAATAAAATTGAATATTAGTAGGATGTAAGATAGAAAATATCAAGAACCAGCTTTTTAAAATATTTTATGCAGTATCAAAGCTTTATATGGATTTTTACAATAGTCATCAATTACTGAAGACACAATGTAATTTCAAGTGTACATTTATTTAATAATCAGATAATAGATGCTCAACAAATACTTTTGATTGAATTTGATGTGAGAATCACTGAAAATTAAGAGCAAAATCATTTTCCGTTTCCTTGTATAAGAAAAAATTCACAAAGACTTTTCTTTGCATTTTATCATAAAAGAAATTTCTTAAAAACCCAGCTATCTCTATCACTTTACTTTTTTTACTACATAGAACCCTACAATGTGACTTTTCTTCTGTGGTCTAATGCAGGAATAAACATAAGAAATATGTCTCTGGTTTCCCAGGGGTATTCCAGGAAACCCTTTTTAAAAAGGATAATGCCAATTCTCTTTAAGCACTGAAAAACATAGGAAAATGAAGAAAACCTCTCAAATTATTTTTGTGAAGTGAGCAAAACACTGTTATTAACCTTGAGGAGATATATATATAATATATATACATATGTATATATATTATACATATATTACTCAAAACACACACACAAACGCAAACTCCAGACCAATTTCACTTTTGATTATCACTGTAAAATTCCTAAAGAAAATATTAGCAAACAGAATCCATCAAAATACTTCGACGAGTAGTGCGTCATGACCAAATATGGCTTATTCTAAGATCATTCAATATGAGAAAATGCATTAATACTATTTAGAATAAATGTATCACTTCAACATTGAAGTCAGATCATGTCACTTCTCTGCTCCAAAACCTCTGAAGACTTCCCATTTCATTCAGACGAAGAGCCAAAAATTCTACACTGACCTGAAAGGTCTATGTAAGTCTATACAATCTGGCAAATGTTGTCACTGCCTCTTATTCTCTCCTCAATCACATGGCTCCAGCCACATTGAACTGTGCTGCTCTTCAAACACTCTAGGAACGTTCCTGCCCTAATGTCTTTGCACTGTGATACTCTTCGTCTACAAACTTCCACCAAATATCTGTGAGGTTAAGTCCCTCACCTTCTAAAATAATTCACTTAAATGTTGCCTTCACTGTAAAGCTTATGCTGCCTGTTTAAAGTTGAAACTGTCCTACCCCCACCCATGGCACTGCTGATTTCTTGCCCTGCTGTGTTTTCTTTTTTTTATAGCACTTGTTATAACACTTCTGTATCATCTTCTAAAACTGATTCAGGGTATTCATATATCATCATTTCATTTATTGTCTCCCTCTCTCCTGCCATTATATAAACTTTTGTCTGTTTCATTCACCATTATATTCCATATGCCCACAATAGTACCTGACACATAGATAGCATTCAAGTGATTTTCTTAAAATAAATGACTGAATGATTATTTAATATATCTGAAGAAAAGTCACATGGTGTTCTCCATGGCCACTAAAAAGCCATTTGGCTCACAAATATACATTGTTGCTAAAAACTCAACTAAGTAGAAATTAATGGCTAAATCCTTAACATTATTTACCTAAAAAAATTCTTAATAGAGAAAACACTGGAGGCATTCCACTACCATCAGGTACAAGGATACCCACTATTACCACTTACCACTTCTATGGCATGTATAAGCTGATTTAGTTAGAAATGGAAAGAAATTACATGCATATAAAGAATGGACAGAATAAACATAACTATTTATAGATAAGAGGATTATACAAGTAGAATGAAAAAGTCAAATGAAAAACTACCAAATTGAACATGAGCTAAATTTAGCGAGGTATCAGAATAATAAATTTTTGCACATTTATTTGAAAAATAATTTCTAAGTATTTTATCTGTTTTATCTGTTATGCTGTTCTTGCTAGTGTAGCTTGGAACTTCTTGGAACTTCTATTTCATTATATCTTTTAACTGGTAAATATATATAATGTAATACACACACACACACACACACACACACACACACATATGAATATAATTAAGCCATAAAGAAAAGGAAATCCTGCCATTTGCAACAACATGGATGAACATGTTAAGTGAAATAAGCCAGAAAAGCACCTGCCTTCGGCCCAGGGAGTGATCCCAGGATCCTGGGATCCAGCCCCGCATCGGGCACCCTGCTCCGCTGGGAGCCTGCTTCTTCCTCTCCCACTCCCCCTGCTTGTGTTCCCTCTCTCACTGGCTGTGCCTCTCTCTATTAAATAAATAAATAAAATCTTAAAAAAAAAGAAAAGCAACCGTACGATCCCACTTACGTGAAATCTAAAAAAGTTGAACTCACAGAAGCAGAGTACAACGATGGTTTCCACAAGTTTGGGGTGGGAGGAATGAGAAGATGTTGGTCAAAGGGTGCACACTATCAGTTATAAGATAAATAAGTCCTGGGGATCTAATGTACAGCATGGTGACCATATTTGACAATACTGTATGTATGCTTGAAATGTTCTAAGAGAATACATGTTAAGTGTTCTCACCATACACACACATAAATGGCAACTGTGAGAGACAATGGATATCTTAATTAGCTTGATTGTAGTAATCATTTCACAGTGTACATGTTATCAATTCATCATGTTGTACACCTTAAATACATACAATTTTCATTTCCCAGTTATACCTCAATAAAGATGGGGGGGTGAGTCCAAAATTAGTCTCAGTGGGCTAATATCGAGGCATCAGCAGGTCTATATTCCTTCTAAAGGCTCTCGGGAAGAATTTGTTTTCTTGCCTTTTCCGGCTTTTAGAAGCTGCCTGAATTTCTCATCTTATGACCCCTGCCACACTCAGAGTGGAGGTGGCTGGTCAAGTCTTTCTCCAGTCATCTCACTTTGACACCGACTCTTTTTCTGCCTCCTGCTTTCACTTTTAAGAACCCTATGACTATGCTGCGTTCATCCAGGTAATCCAGGATAACTTTCCTACCCAAACGTCAGCTGATGGGTAAACTGGATCACATCCACTACCTGAATTCCACCCTTCCATGTAACATAACATAGTCATAGATTCGGAAATTAGGATGCAGACATCTTTGGAAGGCGCTTGCTCTGCTTACCACACCCAGAAATAGCTTTGGATATTTAAATGACCTTATATATGATAAAGTTATCATCTCAAGTGATTTGTACAAAGTTGGACTTTTTGATGGATGGTTTTAGAACAGCTGAGTAGTCCCTGGGAAAAAGATTAAATGAGATCTGTTCTTCGCATAGTATAACAGGATAAACTCCAAATGGATCAAAAGATTTAAATGTAAATAAATGAACCATAAATATATTAGAGAAAAGTATGACAAATATCTTTACTTCATGGTAAGACCCTAATTATGACTACGGAGGACAGACTTTAGTGACCACCATCATCCCTACCTCCTTGTATTTATGTGTTTTTGTGAAAATCCCCTCTGCCTGAGTATGGGTGGGCCTACAACTTGTTTCTAACCAACAGAATGTGGCAAAGATGAAGGGATGTACGTAATTATGTGTGGTTCTGATTCTGTAAGAGTGCAGCAGCAATTCTGAGAGTCTCTCTCCCTTTTTCTCTCTCTCTTATTCTCCGTCTTTTGCAAAACTCCAAGAATATTATGGAGGAAAAGAAATTAATTCTACCAACAACTAGACTGAGCTAGGAAGCAGATTTTTCCACAGTTGAGTCTCCAGATAAGAACACAAGAACACAGTCCGGCCAACATATTAACTGCAGCTTTGTGAGACCCTGACAGAGGAACCCCCGCCCCACTCAGTAGTTCCCAGACTTTTAATCCACCGAAGCTGTAAAATAATAAATATATGTTGTCCGGAGCTGCTAAATTTATGGTAATTTGTTACACAACATAGAAAACTAATATAGTGACTCAACATTTGGAATACAGGAAAAGTAAATAAATTTTACTACATTAAAATTTTTAAAACTTCAGTATTGCAAACAAAGCAACAGATACACAAATACCATAATTAAAAAACAATACGCAAGCAAAGTCAAAATTCAGTTGATTTTTTAAAGTAACTATTAAATGATAATCCCCTCAATAGATAAAGAAGTCCCAGAAATCAACAAGAGAAAGATTAATCTTTCAGTAGAAAAATAGTCAATGGACATGAACAGTTTTTAAAAAAAGAAATGCAAATCACACTTAAATATATTAAACAATACTCAATCTTACTTATAAGAAAAATTCAATTAAAACTATATTGGGATACCATTTACACCTCACAGACCTATGAAATTCCATAAGGTTTAATGACACCTTATGTTGGTGAACATAAAAGAAACACATAGACTTTCACATGCGGCTGTTATAAACTGGAGGGCAATTTAGGGATATCAATCAACATTACAAATACATGTCTTTGATCCAGCAATTTCACTATTTAGAATTATCCTAAAGAGGTCCTCACATTCATAAGAAATAATGCCTTTCAGAACCATTTGTAACAAGATTAAAAACCTAATGTCTATTAGAAACCAGTGAAATTATAGTACATCCATTCAATGGAAGGCAGTGCAGCTGTAAAATGATACTGAGGTCTTTATCACTGATTGGGGCAGGCTGGGTTACTATTCACCAGTACTCTCAACTACTCTACTATGATGTCTCTCCCTGCAGAAGAATTATATGTACCCATCCCTGTCGAACTTGAGAAAAGATGTAACTTGTTTCGTCCAATGAAATGTGGGGATATATGTCATGTGTTACTTCCAGACAGAAGATTTAAGAGCCAACACATAAATTACCATGGCTTTTTTCCCCTCTGCCGTAAGTCTAGCACTGTTCCAAGTAGATGTTGTTCAATTTGCCTGAATTCTTGAGAGACATTGACTTGGACCGGGGCTATAGGTGACCCACAGTAGACATGTGTGAGATATAAATATATGTCGTTTAAAGGTATGAAAATTTTAGAATCAACATAGTAACTTATCCTGGGTGATGCACTTATGTAGAAAAATCGCCAAGATATATATTGCTAGGTGGAAAAAAAAATGATACAGGAGAATGAATAAGTATGGCACACTCTGCCTAAAAATAGAGATGGAAAAAAGAACATGTAAAAATATGTGTGTAGTAGATCATAAAAGAACAACAAATCTTGGATGATTTTTATCTATTAGGGCCAATTGGGAACTGGGCAAATGTGAGACAGGGTTGAGAGATGGAATTTGATAGAATACTTCTTTTTATATTTTGACACTATATATATATTTATCTATTCAAACCTTTAATACATTTTTAAGACAGAAACATCTGTCTCTAAAACATATGTTGGCATAAAATCTTAAGAAACAAGTTGAAAATTAGCAGGAGAAGAAAAAACAAAGTCTTCCTACAGCTTGAACAGAACCAACAGCCGTCTTTGCAATGATGGCCTTTTCCATAAATGTGCCTGCCTCTGACCATATTCATCTTGCAAAAAGGGGAATGCTCCAGGAGGAAATACATGGGAAAACGGATAAGTTTGTAAAATAGCATGAAGACAAGTTTGGAGAACAGTGAGTTGCTAAAATGAAAAGTGTTTTTTCAGATGGAGAGGGGGGATGTTAGGAGAGGAAACAGTGACTTAATTATCAAACACCTTGACAGCTAATGCTGCACAGTTTGGGCATCATCCCTGGGAGATGTGGAACTAGGTGAATGGAAAGTAAAAATACAGAGAAATCACAAGTCTTCTCAAATTGAAAGTCTGATGAAGATAAATAAGAAAATGACATAGGGAAAGTCTCTCAGGGCATTTATGATATACCTGTTTAAAGATCCAAAGAATCATGCAGTTAGGAGGAACAGAATATGCAACCTTTACTTAAAAATAAAGCTTAATCCCAATTGTACTCCTCTTTTTGCAGTGCAAGAAGACTACTCTACTTTAGATAAATAATATGCATAAGCAATTAATAAGAATATAAAGTGAGTACATTAGGAAGTAGTTATGCTGCAGGAGCTAGATGTTAACTTAGAGATTTTTTACTTGGAAATAGCCTTCAACAATGCAAACATAATCTCTATCATTCTCTATGCTTATCCAATTCATTCATGACCAGAACACCAACAGAAATTGCTACATAAGAAATTTTCTTTTCAGAATGCTTTGATTTTTAAGGTTGTCAAAAATATTTATTTATATAATTCACTACTTAAATTAGGGAAGATTTTGAAAAGCCAAAGAACTTCAAAATGAAAAGCATCAGTATCTTTTAATATGAGACTACAATGGCTAAGCAGCACTAATATTGTTATCTGAAATATTTGTGGATTTGTTAATATTATAATACAGTATTCAAAAATTAAAAATCAAATATTCAAGTTGGTTAGTGAAGAGAACACAAGGAATTTTAGTTTTTTTACTTTCAAAATTATTTATATATATAGTGATTTCACCAGTTGCCCTGCCTTAAAACCTTATTACTAAAGAAGGAAAGCTTAATCTTATCAGTAAATAGATTTTTATCAGTAAAATGTGTTTTGGAATCCAGTGCATGTTGAAGGAATTTTAATGTCAAAAAAGCATAAAAAGGGAAGTGGTATATATTTTTATTTTAAGAAAATAATATAAAACTTTAAAAAATTTTTTTAAATTTAAATTCAGTTAGTTAACGTATAGTGTATTAGTTTCAGAGGTAGAGTTCAGTGATTCATCAGTTGCATATAACACCCAGTGCTCATTACACTACACAGCCTCCTTAATGCCCATTACCCAGTTACCCAACCCCCACCCCTCCTCCCCTCCAGCAATCTTCAGTTTGTTGCCTATGACTAAGAATCTCGTATGGTTTATCTCCCTCTCTGACTTTGTCTTATTTTATTTTTCTCTCCCTTCCCCTATGATCCTCTGTTTCGTTTCTTAAATTCCACATATGAGTGAAATCATATGATAGAGAAGATATTTGCAAATGTCTTCTCAGATAAAGGACTAGTATCCAAAATCTATAAAGAGCTTACCGAACTCAAAACGCAAGAAACAAATAATCCAGGCAAGAAATGAGCAGAGGACATGAACAGACATTTCTCCAAAAAAGACATACAAATGGCCAACAGACACATGAAAAAATGCTCACCATCACTCAGCATCAGGGAAATACAAATCAAAACCACAATGAGATACCACCTCACACCAGTCAGAATGGCTAAAATTAACAAGTCAGAAAACAACAAATGTTGGCGAGGATGCGGAAAAAGGGGAACCCTCTTACAATTGCTGGTGGGAATGCAAGCTGGTACAGCCACTCTGGAAAATAGTATGAAGGTTCCTCAAAAAGTTAAAAATAGAGCTACCCAGGACCCAGCAATTGCACTCTAGGTATTTACCCCAAAGATAAGTGATCTACAGGGGCACCTGTACCCCAATGTGTATAGCAGCAATGTCGACAATAGCCAAGCTATGAAAAGAGCCCAAATGTCCATTAACAGATAAATGGATAAAGAAGATGTGGTATATACATACAATGGAATATTACTCAGCCATCAAAAGAAATGAAATCTTACCATTTGCAACAACTGGATGAAACTAGAGGGCATTATGCTAAGCGAAATAAGCCAATCAGAAAATGTAAAACTTTTAAGATTCCCAAACATAATAACATTCTTTCACATTTAATTTCCATTTATGTCACATAAGATAAGATGTTTAATGGAGATAAATAGTAATGCTAAATTTTAACCAGGACTTTGCATACTGCCTTAATGCCTAGTAATTAATGTTAATTTCACTCTCTAAAAAAAACAAAGGTCTTCTAAAAATCCAACTCTTATTAACACTCTAGAACTCCATTAGTGTCTAATATAACATAATCTTCAACATATTAGGGACAAAGGTTTGATCCTTTAATACATTTCTTACCCATCTCCATGTATCTCTACAGTGATAGGTACAAGGAATTACCCATTCGGTGTAAATGTAGATTACAGAGAATGGATTCATAAGCTGAATTCCCACTATAAACTATTAATAATATTCTGTCATCATGTGAAGAAAGTACTGACCCAAATGTGAAGAAAACAATTGTACAAACATCCTAGAATATACTTAAAAGTGGTGAAATTTGGGGGCGCCTGGGTGGCACAGCGGTTAAGCGCCTGCCTTCGGCTCAGGGCGTGATCCCAGCGATCTGGGATCGAGCCCCACATCAGGCTCTTCCGCTATGAGCCTGCTTCTTCCTCTCCCACTCCCCCTGCTTGCGTTCCCTCTCTCGCTGGCTGTCTCTATCTCTGTCGAATAAATAAATAAAATCTTAAAAAAAAAAAAAAAGTGGTGAAATTTGAACCAAATTATCTGTGTTCTTTCCCTGTGTCTTCCTTATGACTTATGATCCTGGATTAGGAAGAGTCAATTAAGCTGTAGTCAGTGACTCTGAAAAGATGTGGCTTTCCCATTTTTTTAAACAACCCTACAGGATATAACATGACCTTGGTCTTAATAAGAATTTATCATCAAGTTGCACAACAATGTGAATGTACTTAATGTCACAGAACTGTATACTTAAAAAATGGTTAAGATGATAAGTTTTATTATTTATATTTTACCACAAATTTTAAAAAGGATTTATCATTAAACACTTATAATGCTGTCATTTATCATTACATTATAAAATATTTCATATCAGTTTATTCTGCACCCACACACACAATTTTGTTCCTATTGTATTAGCTTCTTTCACTTCTAACCCTGAACCATATCTTGATCCACCAGCATTATTTATTCATTGATTCAGAACATAAATATTTTACTGCCATAAATATGAGCAGTAATCTACTGAGATTAACATTTCAGTTATGGGGCCACAGCTAATATATACAATCATATTTTCAGTACTGTGCCAGTGGCTTCATAAAATCAGCTCAACTAACATCTACTGAATTCCTATAGAACACAAAGGACTCTCCCGGACACTTTTATTGTTAGCTCAATATATTGTTGACTAACTTGCAAGCTTTACACTCACAATATAGGTATATTCATATGTAAGACTGTTATTAACCTCACATTGTGATTTTCCAAAACCAACTCTTGTTGTTACCATGTGTATCATGTACTTATATCTAACCCCTAACCCTCTTTGCCCCCACCCCAAAAAAATCCTTGCAGATGAACTGTTACCCACCAAAGATATACATTATTTATTAACTGATTTTTCTTCCTGATTTTTACTAATTATCTATGTCTAGTCAGAAGAGGGCTCTCTTCTAGCAATTTTAAAATTAAAGATATTATATAGATACCAGTATACAATGCTGACATTTTCTGCGCTGGTTATTAAAATACTAATCTACTCTGAATGCAAACACTTACTGCCTTACCACATGCGACCTCAGGATATTGCCATGGAGCAGTGGCAGGAGAGGCTGGGAATTGGGCCAGGTGCAGTGCTGGTGAATATGCACCTGTTACCTCCACCCCCACATCCATCTAGCACACCATGCTGTGACCATAGCAGTGGAGTCATAGGCAATGGCGGTTACTGTCTCAGGGTAGCACAATGCAGGCAGGGTGGGTATGTGGCTGGAAGGGCAGGAACAACTGGTGGAGGTGCTGCTGACCGCGACCCAAGCCAGAGTCTCCCTAGGTCCAGGCTGTAAGGTAACCACTGACATCCAGGTGTGCACTCTGCCCTGACTCAAGGATATGCAGCTGCCCTCCGACTGCACAGAAATGCGGACCAGGGGAGACTGAGTGAGGAGGTTACTGGGAAAGTTTGACGTGATTCACTACATCCTGACTGAGAAAGAAGCATCATAACTACTGACAAACTTCTCCAACAAAATATCACATTGGCTTTATCTAAAAATCAACTAAGGACCTGCAAATTGTCACAATGATTTGATAAATTTAAATGTATTTAAATAACAATTTATAACACTTGGTAAGCTGTCTTCTGATACCAGTTAAGTGAGAAAACAAAATATTCTTGAAATTTTTCTTGTGCATTGATTTGCATGTTAATTTATCTGACCATCTAGTTAATAATACTTCAGTTTTATTTTTCATTTTACTCTTATCACCCCCACTCTGTGAGAATGAGGGCCTATATCTACATTGGCTTACTAATACTCCCCCCCTAAAAAAACAGGCTACAGGCACACAATAGGCTTCAAAATATTATCCAATGAATGCCTAAATAATTAAACACATATATATTCAACTAGCAGTTATAATTTCCCAAGTCCCCCTAAATCCAAAGTCAACCATTCAATTTCATACACACACAGAGATTATGAGAACTTACTAAGTGTAACGTACCATGGGAATTCTGCAGAGGGTATGAAGACAATTACCCAGTCCCCACCCTCAACCAACTTAAAATTGAATGAGAGACAGAGCTTCTTAATAAAAATTAAAATTCCTAATATTTATTTCACACTTCTGTATTGAACTTTACATTCTAAGGAAAACAGACTCTTTGGGAAATGATATACTTAATGGTATGCATGTGGTCACATACCTGTGGTAGGCATTTCAGCCTGGACAGTGGAAAAGGGCTTGGGATTTCAGGGTTGCGCCTGTCCTACCTTGCCCCAGAAGTACTGTTCCCTTATAGCTGTGGTTGTTGAGTAGAGAAATTGCACTTTCTGGCTTTAGGCCATGACAGCTGCTTCATCACCAAATTTCTTGGTTTTGGTTTGTTCCCCCTCAAAAGCTAGAAAATTGTATCATACATTTCTAATAAAAACAAATGTTTTATTAATTCCATTAAAATCTGTTCCATCCCATCCTTAGAAACATGTTGTTCTTCTTGCCTAAGGTGTAATAATGAATGTGAGCACATAATACTGAGATGTGCACAACCTGGACACTTAAAGAGTTTAAATAATAACTAGGCTATCATTGAGGCAAAACTGAAATAATCATATTACCTCACTGATGACTTAGTTAAATTTATTCATAACAAAATGAGGTAAAAAAGACATCAGAACACCTGACTTCAGTGAAATATTTTTTGAGAACAACAAAGAATTCTAGAATCCATAACCTATTCCCAATTTGTTCAGCTATATCGATTTGACAGGTTGTATTTGCAAAAAGCATGACAATCCTTTATAATTATTAGAAGAACACCTTTTTGGAACACCTCACCAGTCACAGATGGAGGATTTTCATTTGTCCTTTAGATGTGAAAAAATAAAAGGCTTTACTAGGATCAACACTAAATTCGCATCCATAACATAAGGCACATCCGGGTATTTAATGCCATATGCCCTGCCTCAGCTTCTCCCCATGTGCTTATGATCTAGCTCCTGAAAATGTTAAAAGTGAAATTTAAAAACAGCCTCACTGTAGAGGGAGTTTCTTCCACTTTCTTCCTAAACCCAGAAAGGAGATTTATACAGGCACTATTCATATTCAATAATTCAATAATAAGTAAAAGTAACACTACCTTGCAACCGTATAAATCTTTCATAAGCATGTCACGTCACAATGGAAATGAACATGGTTTTCTAAACATCCATTTGACAAAAGATAAAGGAATGCCAACGGGTCTTTTAGGAAAAACCTCTCCAGACATATTATCACATGGAGCTAAAAAAAATCTCTGGATGAACAGAGCCCAGGGTTTACTTGTCTGAGTCAGTTGGGTTAATGCAGTAAGTGTAACACAGTGTTTCTGTAATACCGATTTCTTCACACCTTGCTTTCACCTCCATGTTACTAAGCAATGTAATGGTATTTTGTGTTATTTACTTAAGCTTTGCTCTATGCCTTGTCACTGGCAATAAAAAAGATAAAGAAATAAACAATAACACATAAAAGAGGTTGGCAAAGCTTTCTAGTGACAAATTATAGATCCAAGCTAATAAAAAGTTTCATTTTAAAAGATCATAGAGCCGACAACAAAATAAGTGAATACTATATCAATGATTTACAGTGTATTAGTATCCTATATACTACAAAACCACGAAGTAACTGAAGAACTCCACCTCTTACCTCTCACTTCCTTTTATTATGCTGTATGTTGGTCTTTGAGCAGGATGTACATTCTGAATTGAAATTCTAATTCCAAATAAAACATGGTGGTAACTACTTTAAAAAATCATGATACCAATTTCTCTACAAACCCTAAAAACACCCTAATCCAAACCATCAGACTGTTTCCAATTTGGTGTTGTCCCTGAAAGGAGGAAAAAGCAACCCCCCAAAAAATTTCTGGACCTTTCTGCCAAGTGCGTCTAGACTGGAAAGTGGTTTGAGCTGCAGGCTGACGGGGTGCTACAAACAAGACAGCGGTTTGAGATTGGGACATAATCTTTGCCCTAGCAGCGTGTTCCCTCATTGTTGTGCCAGAGACAAAAGGGGAAGAATAGTAAGAAAGCAGGTGAAAGGGATAAAGGAGGACCAGGCATGCTCTTTCTCTATGGGAGAGATAATATTTCAACTATAGTAGCTTCAAACAAAAGTAAAATGTTAGTGAAAGATGAGGCAACTGCTGTGTGGGGAGGAGATTCCTTCACCATCCACATCCTCAGCTTCTCCCCCAACACTCAATAGGTTTAAAAATCTACTAAGAGCATAAAATAATTGGCAAGCATATATTAACATAAATTGTGAAACATGTCTATTTTTCTTGAGATATAAATTTTAAAAATGCTAAGATAAAAATGAAAACAAAGATAGAAAATGGATGTTACTATCTGGTCAAGCTACCTACTAATATCATGGCCAAATAACCTGTCCTCTTCTACAAAATTATTTTATATAGTGATTGTATGAAGAGGGAAAGAGATGTCATGGACTATTAAAATTCAATTTGGCTGACCTAAAAATTATCCATAGGATACAAGAACCAACTTGTGAAAGAGTTCCCCATGGGCAGAGCTGGAACAATTTGAGCAAGAAAATTCATAAAGTAGTATGGGATTATAATCCAAGGCCTGAAATAAAAATCCACGAGTCTACACTAAACTAAACAAATAATTGAATAAATCAATACAGAGAAGAGAAGAGACAGTACTCCCATGCAGAAGAATTCCAAATCATCTATGTAGATTCAAGGAGATGGAACATAACCCCACATCCCAAAACTCCTTAAGGGTGGGCTACTCAAAGAATACAATATGGAAAGGCAGAGGCTTGCAGAGAGAGGGGGGCAGATAGTAACTTTACAGTGGAGAAATTATAAAAACATCTCCTGACCAAGTAATCAAGGTTAAGATCAACAGTGTTAAGACATGTGGATAGTATGTACTCCTGATATAATGTGATGAGAATAGCATTTTACCTCTGTGGTCCTCCTCCCAAGAACCCGTAGACCCAATCAAATCATGAGAAATTATCAAATTCCAGGAGAAGGGTACCTTACAAAATACCCAACTAGTACTGCTAAAAACTGTCAAGGTCATCAAAAACAAGGAAAATCTAAGAAATTGTCACAACCAAGAGGAGCCTCAAGAGATACTACAACTAAAATGTAATATAGTATCCTGGATGGAATCTTGGAACAGAAAAAGAATACTGGATTAAAAACTAAGGAAATCTAAATAAGCCACGGACTTTAGTTAATAATAAAAAATCAACATTGGCTCATTGATTTTAGCAAATATACCATACTAATGTAAGATGTTATTTAAAAGGGAAACTAGACATGAGATCCATGGGAATTCTGTATTACCTAATAATTTTTTTCTGCAAATCCGAAACTGTTCTAAAATAGAAAGTTTATTTTAACAAAAACTACACAAATATAAGTCTATCATGCTATTCGTGTGTTTCAGTTTAATAAAACAATTAACTTTCATGCTACGCATTACATTAAATGTAAGTTGTAATGAGAAAAATTCTGACATCACAATAGAACTGTGTTTCTGCAGGAATTTGTCATTAGATTTTTGAAACTTAAGACAAATTAGGTAAGTAAACTTAACAAAACTTTATCTTAATTTCTAGATATCATTATATATACTAACATCATTCTCAGTGAATTCTACTTTATTATAAATCAGGTATATTATTTGGAGTCATATTTCAAAAATAAGATGTCTTGCTTTAAAGGAAAGGTGAAAATCTACTTCAGAAAGCCCCATTTTTTTTTCTCCATAGGTAGTTATTAATTTTTCCCACCACTTTTGTCAATTGCTGGCTTTTACTCAAACAAGATGCTTTTTTTCCCCTTCACAGTAGATCTTGTCCACCTACTGTGTAAAGAAAGTAAACCAAAGTAAAGGTCTACTTTCTATTGTAAAGTTATAGTGCTAAATTTGTGTGACCATCGTTGTGTCTGTGACAACAGACTAATGTCAGAAAAGCGATCAGGACAGAACAGATATGCATGTCTTCTGTTTTTTTTCCTGGGTAGGCCTCCCAGGGAAGTACCTCCACCTTTGCACCCGTGACTGGGTCTTTAGGCATAGATACCTTATTGAAGGAACATTTTACCGCTCTCCATTCTTAGGGTTGTAACTTTCATGGGAGGTAATTTTCAGAACAGATTAAAAAGCAGGTTAATTTCAAAGTTGCCAATTTCCATTTATTAAGGAATTGTTAAGAACATTAGGATTATCAAGAATATAGTGAATATTTAAAGAATATATTTTTTAGAGAATATTTAATCATGTATTCACATTTTCCATACCCTTATGGCAAATATGCTATCACAGAAAAGTTAAGAGTAAGTGGAAAAAAGCAAAAGGATCTACTTAGTCATTTCCTATAGGCAACAGACTCAAACTATTTTCCATCTTGAAAAAAATAAAGAGTAACTCTTCTGTGGTACTTAATTTCTTTAAAATCATACATAAATGATACATAAAAACATACATATATGTCTTTGTGTATATATGTATGTATTTCTTTTATACATACACACACACATATATAAATGTTCTTAGGCACCATTTAAATCTCTCCTTTTTTCTTTATAGTACATTTGAATGCTCAAACTAAAACCATTTTATTTAACAACCATTTATTAAGCATCCAGTGAGTTCCAAGTGCCACTCTAGATCCATACAAACAAATAAGGTATAGTCTTGTCCTTTAAAAATGTTTACAATCTAGTAGGATGAGGGTTGGAGTACTGGGTTGAATCGTATCCCTCCAAAATTCATGTCTACCTGGACCTGACTGGTCACAATGTGGCCTTATTTGGAAATACGGTCTTTAATTAGTTAAAATGAAGTCATACTGAATTAAGGTGGGTCCTAATCCATGATTGCTTTCCTTATAAAACAAAAACAAAAACAAAACAGAACACACACAGAGACACAGGGAAAATACCATGTGACAATGGAGGCAGAAATTGGAATAGTGCATCTACAGGCCAAAGAATGGATTGCCAGCAACGACCAGAAGTGAGGAGAAGGGCAAGAAAGGACTCTTCTGTAGAAGCTTTAGAGAGAGCACAGCCCTGACCACCCCTTGATTTCAGACACCTGACCTCCAGAACTGGGAGAAAATAAATGTCTTCTGTTCTAAGCCACCAAGTTTATGGTACACAGTTCCAGCAGCCTTAGGAAACTAATACAGGGGGTGAGAAAGATAGATAGATAGATAGATAGATAGATAGATAGATAGATAGATAGATAGATAGACATACAGAACAGCATTTCTCTAAGAATGGATTCAGCTTAAACAGAGCCCTTGAAAATACCAATATACACCGGGACTTCCACATCAAAATGGTTGTCCTAGACGTAAAATTATAAAGCACAAACAATTAGGGTGGAGATCAGGGAGGAAATGAGATGTAACTATTTTCACGGTTGTGTATAGGTCTGTTCCCATACCTTGCACTGCATGTATTCGTCCAACAAGGTGGTTGATCATTCTGATTGTAGGAGGAAAGTTTTTCACTGAGGTTTCCAGCCATGGCTAAAAAGCAACATAAAACTAAAGACGTGTAAAATGAAATCATCAGTCAGAGACCGGATAGGCTTCCAAACACAAGCGAGCTGCCTACTACAAGCCTCTTAATTCCCCTTGCTTTCCCCCTGGATTACTCAGTCTTTTCAAAGTCAAACCGCATGTGAAGCGCTTTAATCTCTGAGCAGGTAGCTGCTTCAGACTTCCCCAGCCCTTTTATGCTTTTCATGTGTCTGCTTCGTATCTCTGCTCCAAGGGGCTTGTCCAGGGAGGGGACAGGCTGACTGCACCGCCTGGGCCACAACAGGCCGTAGTAGCGTGGAGACTAACTGGTAAGGGCTTCGGATGCCAAGGCCGACCCACACACACCACGGAGCTAGGGACTCAGACTCCCTCACAGTGCGTCACCCAGGAAGTCGGCTTTCAACTAGAATTAAATCCGTTTTAAATAACTTAACATGAACATTTCTTGGGTCGCTTCTGTCATCATATTGGTGCCACTTTATACTCCGGATGTAACTGAACTAAAAAAAATAAAATAAAAACAGCTAAACCTACTTTATGACTGCTATATATTGATATAAAAAGGAAACCAAAATAACAACAAACGACACCAGGAAATTGGAACTTCTTAGATAAACTTATCTGGGTGGCCTTTTGGTTTCCTTTCACTAGAATTAGAAAAATAAATAGCCAGCTTTCCAGAAAGGGAGAAGGGAAGGGGAGAGTGAGAGGGGAAAAAAGTGAGAAGGAACACTTTAATGACAAGAAAGTGACAGGAGAGGGGGAAAAAATCAAGTAGTCAAAAATAGCAAGAAAAATGGAACTTCAGGAATGTTAAAGAATGAGAAGACGATAAGAAACCAGCTCCTCCTGACATTACGTGGAAAAGTGTGAGAGATGCACCTTGAACGATGTGGAGCCCCTGAGTCATTCTAATCCCCTTCCCTTGCCAACATCGCATTTCCTCTCTGATAGAACCCGAATTTCAAAGACCACCATTCCTTCACTGAGCGACAGCTTCTTTCTCAGAAACAACGTGAAGCAAGCTTTTGATTCCGTTATTAACATTTTTACCAAAGCCAAATTTCCATGGCTTTTTTCTTATCAGAGGCGATTCCAGGGCTAGGTTTTCTACCAAAAGCAGGAAGGCAATTTTAAATATATACATATACCTATATTGTTTATGTGCGTGTGTGCGTGTATTTCCAATTGTATCTTTATCTAGATTTCAGTAGAATTATAATTTCTGTAGGAACCGAAATTTGAATGAAGTCAGTTGAATGCCTTGAAAGTCTTTATTATAAAAACGGCACTGACAATATAAAAATAAAAATCAATGTAAAATCCACAATAGAAAGATTTTGTGGGTAGGTGAGCTCCTGGGTGTCTTTCCAGCCTCGGTCCCATCCCAGCAGCCACATTATCCTCTCAGCAAGATGCCTTTCCATACTTACAAGTGCTGTACCTGGTACTTGGAGCTCTCTTTTCCCCTTCACCCCCACAGCTCTGTTGGTCACTGCTCAACTGTTCCTGTATCAGAAAGCCCCTTCCCCTCACCAGTCTAAATAAAATAGCAACCACCCAACTTCCCTTAACTCTTTGTCCTGTTTTATTTTTACCCATCCTGTATCTCTCCCACTGATACATTATTATATTTGGGTATGAGTTTTTGGACCATCAGCATGTGGATTCCTCCAGGACAGAGACTTGGTCAGTTTGGTTTATTGCCACATACCCAGCACCTAGAAGAATACCTGGTTCTCATGCATCTTTGTTGAGGAATGGATGACTTTCAGTTCTACAGTGTCGTGCTGGGATTACTTTGGGGCATTTACTACAGAAAGAGGAGTGACCCAGACCCTCATGTTCCCAGCCTTCCTTCAGATCAAGAATTGAGGAGGAGAGAGAGCCTGATGAAAGCAAAGAGTCAGCAGTTTGAATATACAACTTCATTTTTAAATACCCAGCGTCCTAAAGGACCACATCCAGGGCTCTCCTGCCTTACCACATGGCCTGGGGAAAATGCTGAGATGTGTTTGTTCCACTTCTTTCAAACCAACTTGTAAAACCTTGGACCCCACTGATGGCAGAACATAGGGTCCGGTAACCATTTGAGTCACTCTCCAAGCAACAGAAGAAAAAAACTAAGCACACAAAGTGGGAAGTCTTAAAATGGCAACTAGAAAATTCAAAGTGAGTCTCAGAAAATTATGACACCGGAATTCTAAATGAAGACTTTTACCCACTTCATCTAAATCTACAGCTATCTACCAATCTGGATGAAACACCCAGCATAATTTTTAAGCCACAAATTCTATCTGCATTCCTCCTCCCTCCAGCAAGTAAGTTATACAGAAAAGGTATTTCTGAAGGCCTTAAAGTTGGTTAAAATAAAATTCAAAAGAAGATAGAGTAGGAGGCTGTGTTGATAGCCTGTCCAGACCCCCCTTTTACCAGGCCAGCATGGACAGAAAATACCTCACCAGGGAATTACCACCTGCCTCCTCCCCACCCCACCCCCAAACACACACACACACCCACACAGCCAATGACGGGCTGAGTCCTTGGGTGACAAGGTGTGGTGTGGTTTATGGTATGATTTATGCCTCCACCGTCCCTCCTTTCACCCCCCTGCCAAGGCTAAGATGCACCTGAAATCACACCCTTGCTCAGCCTTCTCCCTTGCCTGGCCTGCATCACCTCCTGCCTTACAGCCTTTTCTGAAGAGCATCCCCTCAATAAGTCACGACACCGGAATCCCTGTCTCAGGCTTTGCTTCTGAAAACGCAGAATAAAACCGTATATATCCAGGTTAGGATATCGACGTAAAATCCAAAATTAGAATGGCTTAAATTAGATTAAATTGAAATAAATCCTACCTCATTTTAAGTCCACTTGAATTTAACAGATTCTAAGTTCACAGAACTACAAAGATACTGTACGCAGAGGAAGAACTTTTTCTATTTCAGTTGACGAGTTCATTGCCCATCCACGCGGTGACAGTCCTAGGGAGGAAAATGGCCACGCTCCACCCAAACGAACGGCTGCATCGCACTACACCACTTCTCATTTTGCTCCTTTTCTGCATGCATAGTGGGTTGGTTTGCTTTTATTTGTGTATTTGTTTTTAATCTTTTAATATAGAAAAGTTGATTCTGAAGCTTAAAGAAATCATTTATTTAGCCAACTCAGAGACCCTTTATTCTAATTTAAATTGTTTATTGTCTGAAGGTGTTCTTGTGTATTTGATGGATTTTAAGAGGACTCCATCTCATGGTTTCCATTATAACTTTATATTGGTTATAGTCGGTTAAGAATTTAATCTGTCTCCTGCATTTTATTAGCAAACTGTGAATTATCTGCACAATAAGCAAGCTTGCTTCTGTCTGGTCAGTTATTTCTCTTAGGAATTAAAATGCCTCTTGGGAACTCGGTCAATTGCTTTTTTTACTTTTAGTTTACATTTTTAGTCATAACATTATAAAAAACTTCAATGGAGATATAGTATTTATTACACTCTCTTGGGCCTAAATTCTCTTGAGGCATTTATATATATTTGATTTATATACTACTTTCTCATAGAACAGTTCAATTTATATTTCAGTCAGTGTTCTATTTCCACACATGATGTTAGGAACACACACGGCCTTAATTAAAATGACAGCACAAGGTGGCTATACCTTTTTTGGATGACAATGTTCTTTCTTTATTGCTTAGAATAATCCAAATTAATAATATGCCTGATAAAAATACACATCTCACATTATATTATTGGTTTATCTGATTCATATTAATATATTATTTTTATATTTTCTTCTTTCAAGTTGCCATCAGCTATGTACTCTTTTTTTTTTTTAAAGATTTTACTTATTTATTTGACAGAGATAGAGACAGCCAGTGAGAGAGGGAACACAAGCAGGGGGAGTGGGAGAAGAAGAAGCAGGCTCGTAGCGGAGGAGCCTGATGTGGGGCTCGATCCCAGAACGCTGGGATCACGCCCTGAGCCGAAGGCAGACGCTTAACCGTTGTGTCACCCAGGCGCCCCTCAGCTATGTAGTCTTATTTAACATATTTTTAATTTTATAGTTTACCCTGTGAGTTTCCATTTCTAATTCTATATGCAAATATTTTCCTATATATTCAACAATCTTATTGAAAAACAGGTAAAATGATACATTTTCGCTCTTCTCTGCTTCTTCTGTATAAAATGGAGATATTAACAAAAACTAATTTCTAGAATTGTAAAGAAGACACAGCCTGGTAAGTACTGGGCACTTGCTAAATGCTAAGTCGACTGGCAGAGACACGCGTGTTACTGGTTCCACAGTACCGTGGTTAGTTCTGGCCACACAGCATCAATGGGTCCCTGGGACATCAAAGAACATCTGAAGAAGTAAAGGCACCTGCAAGTCTTATCACCAAAAGACTGACTAAAAGAACTAGCATATTCCGTGGAAGGAAGATTACATTTTGCTCTGAGTGGCCACAAAAGCCAGGATGAAACCCAAAGGCAGAAGCTATGGGAAGACAGCCTTTGTTTCCTTATATGGAAAAATTGCCTCCCTCAGAAAGTAGTGAGTCCCCATTACTGGAGACAAAGCAAAAGCAGGACAACTGCCTATCAGAGATGCTGTAAAAGTGCTTTTCCTCAACTGGCTGGGAAGTTTGACCAAAAGATTCCAAGATTCCTAACAACTGTTACCATTCACCCCAATTTCAATCATGGAAAAACAGTAAAAACCAATGCTCGCTGTGTCTTTACTATGTGGCACTGTGACAGGCACTGTAAGTGCATCATCCAACTGAATCGTCACTACTTTGGGAGGGAAGTACAAAGATCATCACTCCCATTTCACAGAAAGGGAAATTACAGCTTAAATTCTAGGTCTTGGGAGACCCAGCAGCCCTTAACCATTAGGTTGCACTGCTTCAAGGACACAATGTACCTGACTCGGGTCCCCCTGGTGACACCAGTGGAGCTGGACATCCCATCCTTGTTACACATACTCTTCCAACCTGGTTCTAGTGTTTAGGATTCCTTTTGTTTCAGTCAAAACATGCAAGGCCACGCTGTATTAACAAAAACTCCTGAATCTTGCTGTCTTCTACAAAGATTTCTTTCTCATTCACTGCACATGGTGGTGACCTATCCTGAATCTCCTAATTTTGGACTGGGGTTTATGAAGCAGCCACCATCCAAAAAGATGTCAGTGGCCACAGCAAAGGGAGAAAGATCTGAAGTGGGCTGCACTGGCAGGTAGGCGCTCAGGTGAAGGTGACACAGATTTAATTATTACTCGCAAGTCAGTGATCAGAACAAGGCACTTGGCCACCTGAACAGCCAGGGCCAGATCGGCTGATAAGTGGATTTAAAAAAAAGGATGTGGGGTGTGTGTGTGTAAGGTGTGTGTGTGTGTGTGTGTGTGTGTGTATGTATATGGTGTGTGTATGGATATATATACAGACACACACATACAGTGGAATATTACTCAGCTATAAAAAAGAGTAAAATCTTGCCATTTGCAATGACATGGCTGGAGCTAGAGTATTATGCTAAGTGAATAAGTCAGTCAGAAATACCTGTCACTCACATGTGGCATTTAAGAGACAAAACAAGCAAAGGGGGAAAAAAGAGAGAGTGAGGCAAACCAAGAAACAGACTCTTCACTACAGAGAACAAACAGATGGTTTCCAGAGGGGAGGTGGGTGGGGGGATGGGTGAAATAGGTGATGAAGAAAGATTAAGGAGGGCACTTGTTGTGATGAGCACTGGGTGATGTGTGGGAGTGATGAATCACTATATTGTACACCTGAAACTAGTATTACACTGTAGCGTAACTAACTGGAATTTAAATAAAAACTTAAAAAAAAAATACATAGCCAGGAAGTGCAATCTTGTGATAATTCAGAAGGCAGAAAGAAGTATGTGGTGAACAGACTACCACAGTTTCACGACAAAGTTTTCAAGCATTCTTTCATTCAAAAGCTGCTGATATCTCACAGCTTCTCAAAATACTTTTCTTAAGTAAATGAGGTAAACTTTCTGCGCCAGCACGATATTGTCATGGTAGTGCCTCTTCGTTTCTTTTTTTCAGGATTTATACCTCTTCTGAAAATGCATCGTTTCTTCCAACTTGAATAAAAAATAATTAAGATGTAAAATACGACAAGGGTATATTTATCCACACCCAAAACAACCCACTGGAGTCAGAATGTTAATATGTAGCCTTTGAAAACAGAGACTGAATTTCTCTCAACCTTAATAATTTTAAATGATGAAGATATATTTTTTATTAAAGTGCTTTATTGTCGGGGCGCCTGGGTGGCTCAGTAGGTGAAGCGTCTGCCTTTGGCTCAGGTCAGGATCCCAGGGTCCTGGGATGGAGCCCTGTGTCGGGCTCTCTGCTCACCTGCGAGCTGCTTCTCCCGCTCCCCCTGCCTGCAGCTCCTCCTACTGGCGCTCTCTCTCTCTGACAAATACATAAACAAAATCTAAAAAAAAAGTGCTTTATTGTTTACAGATATGAATCACTACACACACTAAGTACATGTCACTAAATACCTTCTCTTTCAAATGACCTCGGCTTTGAACACTCATTCACGCAAGACTCGGTGGGCTCGTGGTTGTTCCAGTTAGAATGACAGCACCTCAGGACCAGAGCTGTTTCCCTGCTCTGGGAGTTCCAGAGAGAAAGCAAAGACTGCATGCCGGAGCTGTCAGTCCTCTGGGCTCTTTTCCTAAACCCTTTCCTTCCTCTAAACCCTCCTGGCTTTAAAACACAAAGAGTAGTTCGTTGGTAAGTGTTGTCTTAAACCCACTCAATTAAGTAAGTGATTACTTTGAAATTTAGAATTAACCGTACTCCAGAGCTATGGCTTTTCTGCTATGAATCACTCCCTCCAAAGGCACCGTCCAGAAGTTTTCTCGCTGTAATACCAGAAGAGTAGATTTCTTTGGTTATGAGCTGTCATAGCAATCTCAACTCTAACTCATTTCCCCCAGTTCTTTATTCAGAGACAGAATTTCAATGTCTCCCTCTCAAAAAGATAGTTTGATCACCTCAACATTATTCCACTTTAGACGAATGATTTTTTTAAATAGAGGATCCTTTCTTTGTTAAAAGAAAGACGTTACAAACTAAAAAAATAATATCTTAATTTTAATGATATAAATTAGAAATAATTCAGAATGAAAATCACTGCCTTTGGATTTGAAAATAACATTTCTTGACAAAGTGTTAAGGACTTTTTAAAAAGTCATTTCCATTTTAGCACCAGAAGAATTAAATAACTGGAGGGGAAACGATGGCGATTCTGTGCACTAGGACCTCGGATTTGTGTGCTCATCTCTTTGATGAGCTGAAGTACGCGCCAAACTTGTCCAGTAGCCGCCCTTCTCTTGACATATTTTAAGGGCAAGTTATTTGCTTTTTGTGAATACGATAGGTTATTCTCTTTCTTTTGACTTCTAGAAAACTTAGTACTTTTTCAGAGGGGATATAGTTACTAGATTACTTCAATAGGAATATTGATAATCTAACATCTCATTATCTGCTGGTAGAGATGCAAAAAAAGAAAAAAGGTCCCATTCACTTGTTTTGGAACCTCGATCATAAATTTGATTATTTTCACTAAATGTATTACGTAAGCTTAAAATTTTACTATAACTTTATCTGGATGGATTTAATCTACCAGTAAATTATTTGGTTTTTACTCAACTTTCAATCCAATCAATGTATGAAGAGAAAGTGCCTATTCTGTGCAAAGCACAGTGTTATTGGGAGCCTAACAATAGAACCCCGACCTCAAGAAATCTATAATTTAGTAGAGGTATTAAGAGTTGGCATGTAAACAAATAAGCATGATACAAAGAAGCGTGTAAAAAGTGTTAGAACCACAAGTGCTTTGGTGCCCAGCACCTGGAGATCACTTTCAGCCAGAGAGCTTGCGGACAGCTCCGTGGAAGACTGGCACTGGCCCAGGATTAGACCTTAAAGTCTGGGTGGAACTTTAAGAGAGAGAATTGAGAAAGTAGAGCACTCTGAAAGGAGAAAATGTAAACAAGCAGAGAGGATGTTTGAGAATCAAGTAGACTTGTTTGGTTATAGCACAGGGCGCAGGGAAGAAGTAGGAAAGAAAATACAAACTGCAGATTCTTAAAGCCATATGGCACTCAAGCTAGAAGGGATCTCAGTGAACCCTTTGAACACTCTCTTATTTTGAGAGTAGTAGAAAATAAAGCCCCTTTCACATGTTCCATTTTTTATGTACCCTCTTCTAGAACTTAACTTCTTTTTAATTTGATTGTGTTGCCCATTTTCCATTGACAGGCTCAAATGTCATTTCAATGCAAGTAGTTTGAGAGCGAGTTAACAAATTTATCTGGGAAATACACATTTACATGAGAAACAATTATCACATCTTCCTTTTTCCGGAAGATCTAAGAGCCTAACTATGAGGATGGCAAATGCTTTCCCTAAGCTTTAGTTGATTAAGTTAAGTTTGTAAATTTATTTGGCTGCACGGAGGAATGAGGCTAACATGCCTTTTAATTATATAAAGCAAGTTCTTCGTTTGAATGTTCAGGACAATGCTACAAAAGAACTAATAGCATTTTTTCCAGCATTTTACTTGAGAAGTTACCGTCCTTTCGTTTTGTTCCTAGAGACATTCCCAGCTGTCCCCAAATCCCAAAGTCCCAGTAGGCACTGCCATGTCCCCTTTTTCATCCTCTGAATGCTAAACTGTTTTCTTAAACTCAAAACACAAACAAGTGAAACAAATGGAAAACCTTTCCCCCTCATCTCTTGAAATGGCACAATACCCATCCTCCGGCACAGGTCTGCCTCTCCGATGTTTTGACTGCAGTGTCCTCATCCATAATAATGTTCTTTTCAACTGTTGTTTCTCCTTGGAAACTCACAGCCAGCTAAGCCTGAGTTTCCATTCACTTTGACAGGAGCTCTCTCCACTACGGTCTTCACAAACTCAACTCTCCAGCTGATACACGGGAAAAATGAATAACCCAGCACGCTCTCTCAAACAGACAAGATAAAGCACAATGACCATTTTCATCTTTAAAAGCTCTTGAAAGCTTGTCGCTGTTGTCGAAATCACTTTTCCTTTGCAGCTACTGAAGTCTGCGGCCGCATCTCTTTGTCCACAGGTCCATTGGTACCTTTCTGTAGTATCTACCGCTCCCAAAGTCATCCCCCACCATTGTTTTCAGGGCTTACCGCACAACACAAATCAGTTCTCACCTTACTGCTTCCAACAGTCACTTGCTTTCAAGGCCAGTCACCTCTTGTTTAGAAAAGCCAGAAATCCTTTATGTTGAGGGCCAGTCTTTGGTTTGCCTCTACACAGCACTAGCTTGCTCTCCGTCCTGTTCCTGGTAGAAAGAATCCTATACACATGAGCCAGTTCCAAGTTGTTAGCAGAAGAGCTGTGCAATACTGATACAGATTTCACCGTAGCCCTCTACCCCTGTGCACTTAAAGTGCTTTCCTGTATACTCAGGTGTTGCATGCTCTGAATATTAGCAAAAGTTAATTTCCTTTTATCTGCTCTACTTGAAGCTCAGTCTTCAAGCCCAACCATCCAATTTCATAAAGTCACAAACTAATAGGTCCTCATAATAACTGGGACAAAAGGCTAATGATAATTTGTTACTATTCACCAGGAGAGATGCAGTAACATCCCGCTCAGCAGACAGAAAAATCCCATTGCCAACTGCAGCTGTTTAGAATTCTGTATGTCCACATATATTACCAACACATGTATTTTTAAGGGAGGCGTAAAAATACTTACATTGCCTGCAGCATGAAGGAGAGACAAATCCAGAGGCAAAGTTGTATTTCCTGAAGCTTAGTACAAACTTCAAGAAACGGAAGCTAAATGAAAGTACTTATCCATTATAGGACTGCCACTGTTCCAACCACTCCTGCCTAGAGTACAACAAACTCATCATTCTCCATCTGGATACATTAACGCCATTCACTCATTTTTTTGAACAAATATGAACTGGACACTTAACTAGGTGCTAGAGATTATGCTAAACACTAGGGAGATATTGGTGAAAAATATCAACATAATCCCAGCCCAAAGAGAGATTACAATAGATGGTGAATTAAAGTACAAATTAATTTATAAATGTAAGATGATACAGGAACAGAGAACTGGAGAACTTGAAATACCTCAAGTTTAAAGGACAGGCAGGGAAATGACATTGAGAAAGATGACAAGGCAAGACAAGAAGTGAAAAAAACAGGAGAACTGGTCATCTCTGATCACACCAAAGTCCTAGATTTCAGATATATTGCAGTAATATATACAATGCTGGGTCCATAAAAAAATCAAAGGAAATCCCTCAGTGGCAAATTTAAATGAATAAAAAAAATCAAGAAAAGCTGGACAAATGTTAATACCAGAAAACTAGACCTTGGATTCTCCAAGATAAAGCAGAATAGATACTAAGGCCTTGGACTTGTGTCCTGGGGGGAAGACGACCCTGAGCCCCACACGGAACAGCAATTCTCAAAAGTGAAGTACTGTCTGTAAAAGGCAGACTGGGAAACGTGCACTCGTTAGAAAAGGGAATAGATGAGGAGATCTGTCTGCCTCCATCATACCTCTGAGCAGAAAAACAGAAAATGATGGCCTTTTTCTGAAAAACAGTATCTATGGTTATTCTTTCAGAGTCTGAATTTTAAATGACACTGCTCATACTGTGAAGGTTGTGGAGGTCCATGGTATCTGGCAGAAATAAATGCAAATCTGCTTTGGTCCCTTAAGAATCACACAGATTAACCTTAGTCAAAATGTGCTCACACTTAAAAACGAACATAAACTCAAGAGAACAAGCCATCGTGGCAAGAGTCGGCAGGAACACAAAATATTACAGAACCTCAAGACTGAAGACATTAGACCCCACAGATGTAAGTATGCATGAGATGCCTAAAGAAATAAAAGATGAGATATAAATTTGAAAAAGGAACAAGAATGAGAGAAAATGATGGGAACAAATATGAAGAGAAAAGGGAACTAAATACAATGGGCTAAATATCTTGTGTTAAGCCCTCCAGATCCCCCCTTTCCACTCTTTCCCGCCATGCTCTCTCCCCTGTATTTACCTCACCTGCATCTGTATCTATCATCATATGAATCAGATCATGATCCCTGTCTTCCGATTGGGTTTGGCCAGCACTGAACACAAGCAGATCAGAGGAAAGAAGGGGACCAAGCCCAGGCATTTATATCTTTGACTCCTTCTCTGAGAGAGCCCCAGGACTGCGCCTCTTGACAGAAGCTCACTGCTCCGGCTCTACACAGGCTCTGCACAACTTTCCCTTCTACCAGTTTCCAGCAACCTCTCCCTCCCCGACAGCTCTGTCACTGTTATTCCTGAGTTTCTGCACTCTTCCTTGTGGTTCCCCTTCACCCTAACCAGAAAGAAAGGATAGATCACTACAAAGAAATGGCAATTAGACTGACAGAAAATTCTTTTTTTTTAAGATTTTATTATTTTACTTATTTATTTATTTATTTATTTATTTACTTACTTACTTATTTATTTGTCAGAGAGAGAGAGCACAACCAGGGGGAGTGGCAGGCAGAGGGAGAAGCAGGCTCCCTGCTGATCAAGGAGCCCGATGTGAGACTCAATCAAAGGACCCTGAGACTCAATCAAAGGACCCTGAGATCGTGGCCTGAGCCAAAGGCAGACGCTTAACCAACTGAGCCACCAGGCGTCCCCTGACAGAAAATTCTTAGAAGTAACAATAGAAGCCAGAAAACCATGGAACAATATCTTAAAGTGCCGAGAGAAAAACTGTAAACTTGGAATTGTTTAACACGATTATTCAATAGAAAGCCCCAAATAAAGGCAGCTTAAGATAAACAGAAAACCAAGAGTGATTACTAGCAATAGACTCATTACAATAAATATACTTAGAAAATAAAAAGCTATAGAAAAATAATTGTTAGAACAAGAGAGCTCAGTAAAGTGGCTGAATATAAGATCAATTTCTATATACTATTAACAAAGAGTGAAAAATGTAATTTTTTAAAAAGATACCATTGTAAATAACTGCAATAAAAATGAGGTGCCTAAAAATAAAATGAACATAGGATGTAGATGACTTTTATAGAGCAAATGTTTAAACTGTATTGAAAAACTAAAAAAGAGAGCTACATTAGGATCATGGCAACAAAATTATAATCAACATTATAAGAGGTCAACTTTACCCAAATTGTTCTAAGAATTTAGTGTAATTCTAATCAAAGAGGGAGTTAGTTGGGAGAGAGGAAAACAAGCAGGTTTGATTATTTTTTCTTGTAACATACACACATTTTACATACATAATAAAAATATTTTATATTCAAAAATTAAAGGAGAATCAATGTCAAGAAAAACAAAAGAAGAAATTTTTAAAGGAACAGTTAACACAATCTGATATTACCAAGTGGCCAAGTGAGATAAAGACAGAGAACTACCCGTGGGATGTAACACAGTTTTTCAGTGACCCTGGCTAAAGCAGTTTCATTGGAGCTGTGAGGGTAGAGATCAGACTTCAATGGAATGGGAAAGTATAGGACATGGTGAACATATCTTCCAAGATACTTGGCTGTCCCATGGAAGAGAAATGAGGGCCGCTGGAGTGGATTTTGCAGTAGAGAGGGTGTTTTGCGCTTTTGAACATATGAAAATCTTGCATGTATTCACTGCTCATTGGAAGGAAGCAGAGAAGTGAAGATATGAGAGATAAGGAATGATGGTCATGTAGAGATCCCTGAGATTTCAGGAGAAGAAAAGTTGTGTGCAAAAGTGTGGGGCCTAGTTTGGCCAGCCAGGAAGAAGAAGATGGTGACAAGATGTATGAGTGGAGTTGACTGGTGGAGGGTTATTAAAAATAAAGCTTGTATTGGCTTCTACTTTACTAGAAATTAGTGGTAAAAGAGCCTAGGGATACATCCTCCCCTAAGAACATTTTCCAGTACCTAACTTTGATGCTGGTACCCCCAGTAGAAAATTCAAATGGATGAGCAGGAGAATCTCATACCTACACGGATATTAATGCCACCAGATCTAGGTCACAAATTGCATGGTGGTTCCATGTAGCAGAGTCCTCAAGTCTCGAGCAAGGATACGGCTTCACTTTAGTGGTTCTATTTGACTCTACAAAAGTTGTTAGGAAGACAAGCTATAAGGAGAAAATAAAGCAGTAAGACTGCAGCTCCGAGTGCTGTTGAGCAAAGGAAATGTGAGTTGTCTGCTTTTGCATATTAAAACATTAATCTCCCCACGGGGGAGCAGCTCCAGCAATTTCTCTGCAAATGTCTTCTACAAGGATTCACAAGGGTGAAGAAAGACTTCTCACTATCCATTAATTTAAAGAACATGGTTCATACAGATCCCCTTGTGCTTTCAATGAATTATGATCAGGCCGAAAACACCAATTTCTCTAGTGTTTTTCTAAAAGCATTTGTTCCTCTTCCCAAGATTAAGCCTCTACGTTGGGTGATCTGCAAATGAACCTCCCCATAGAGACCGGCAAACAAATCTGCAATGGTCACGCAATGTTAGCTCACAACACTGTCTTCCGTTAAGAAACAGAAGATTTTTCATAGAATGAGATTTAATGCATGCTTATCGTAATGAAGAGCTGTCAGCCAAGGTGTGCTCATTTTCTTCAGATATATTGTTCTTACAGTGTAGATAAAGTCCCACTGGTATCTGTACTATAAGTAGCCGTGGCACAAATAAACCTTAGCATTATTGGCACCATACAGTGTAAACAAATCCTTCCTAAAAATAAAATATATTTTGTGCTCAAGATTTACCTCCTAAGACAGCAGGAGGCTGCCTGTACGGTGGTTTTTCTACAGTTAGCTGCCAACTTCTATAGATGGCTTTACCCAGCGCATTTTACAGAGGTTAACATTTATTTCTACTTAATGTGGAATGTTCTGAGTCGAAAATTCAGTGACAAGTAAAATTTTCAAGTGTGCCCAATGCATGTAAAATGACCTTGCAAATGAAACACATTGGATTCTATAGCTCTCATGAAAAACACAGCAGATGTTTCCTTCTACCTATGATGTTTCTCAGGCCACAGAAAAAATTTCACTAGAATGTTCAAAGTGCATGATTTAAGGTTTCCAATTGCTGGGCAATTTTATGCTCATAATTATCATAGAGTCTTCAGAGTATACATTTATATTCAACAGATTGATCCAACCAGAGCTAAATAACCACTTTCCCGACTTAAAGAAGAAACAAATGGCAAAGGGAAGTATCCTGCAGATACCTACATTGTTTTTAGCCAGCCCTCCTCTCGGACTGGAACCATCTCCTTCACCCTTCATGACCACAACAGGGAGAGCGCACCTTGCCTCTGGCACCGTGGCTGCAAGCCACTGTCAAGGGGCCAATCATTTTCTCTTCCTATCAGCTGAAGCTCACGTGAAGAACCTCCACCATAGAACTGGCAAGAAGACTATAAGGCTTCCTCTGACTTCTGCTGCTGATAGTCAAAGAGTCAGATGGCAGGAGCGGGGTCCTTAAGAAATTGGCTCAGAATCTTGGATCTACCACTTCCTCAATATGTAACTAGAGTTTGTCATAGCTCCTCTCTGTGCCTTAATTTTCTCACCTGTAAAATGGGATTAACAGCAGTGCCTACCTCATACGATTGATGGAAGTAAAAGAGCTACGGTGAGTAAAGCACCTTATTGTTCAATAAACGCTAGCTATCGTTATTTTCAGCAGAATAGAACACATATGTGAGTTACCATGAGGGTTTTTTTTTTTCCAATTTACCTCAACCTTTTATGCTGATTCTCATCGATAAGAGAGGTGTGATTAAAAAACAAAACAAAACAAAAACTCTATAAATTACTCAGCTTCAAAAAGACAGAAGTTCTATATATAGTTTGTAATTGTTTTCCATATTCCACCTGCTGAACTGTAATGAACATGTCACTGGGCATATTTATACAGACTCTGATGCAGTGAATATTCTCAAGAAGGGTAGACCCATATTCACGTCAATGTACTTGGTAAGTGCCAAGCACATGGCAGGCCCTCCACAGATGTTCATTCCCCTCTCATTTACCTCACTTTGTCCCTCACCGATTCTTGTAAATGCACATGTATAAAGGAGCATACATACACGTGCATGCGTGCACTCGTGCACGTGTACACACATGCGTGCTGACTTTTCGAAGACCAGATTCTTCCCTGGTATAGCAAGAGTTTTACTCACAGATCAAAGTTCTTCTAGAAAGTACCATTTTTAGATCAGTTATTTTATTATACCATTTCCTTTTCAAACTCTAACACCTTTAACAGCACAGTGATTTTTCTCAGGGGGAATAAGCCCCATTCTGCTGATTATTCATTTATCCAAAAAACACTTTTGAGGCCTATCTTGTGCCATGCATCCTACTGGGTACTGGGGCCAAAAGAGTCTCCATCCTTGAGAAATTAGTAATCTAGAAGAAGAAGCCATATAAACCAAAGACACAAAATAAAAATACCAAATGAACAAAAATCAAAGAGACCAAATTAAAAAATAAACAAATATAAAATAAATTGCATGATGAAGGTGATGTAACTGCACACCTATTCTATATGTCCAGACTTTATGTATTTGTGTTCAGCAAAGGAACCTCCTTGTTTTCATTGATTGACCTTATTGATATGACTGGTATGATCAATAAACACATTTCTAAATGTGAATTTACAAAATGCATCCATCTTAATAGAATATTGTTTTTATATCACTTTATATACTAGGATTTCATTTAAAATTCTACTGCCAAAAGTTTAGAAAATACTGTCAGATAAC
The DNA here is from genome assembly GCF_017311325.1 of Ursus maritimus. Lineage (NCBI taxonomy): Eukaryota > Metazoa > Chordata > Mammalia > Carnivora > Ursidae > Ursus > Ursus maritimus. The sequence continues at coordinate 32,905,661 of NW_024423453.1, forward strand.
TCTAATACCTCAATTCCTTGTTCATTCATATAATAACAAGAAGTATTAATCATAGTAATAAGAGAGCTTGAAGACTTACCATGTTCTGACATAGTACACTCTACACTCCTTATTATATTTAATCCTCATAATATTTTTGCAAGCGGGTGTTAATGAACCAGTTTATAGATAAGGAGATTATGGCTTGAAACTCCTTAGAGTAGACTCTGAATTATTTCTGAAAACATTTCTTGGCCATGCCCACAGATAATTCCTTAGCCCTTCTCTGTCTAGCAGGAGAAAATAACTACATATTTGGATGAGAATCTGTACTAGGTTCTTAATTTTCACAAAATAATGTCAAGTCTATCATTCTATCTTAACTCAAGTTTTAAGCTGTAAGTAACCATAGAGTATAGTCAAACCAAAACACTATCAGAAAACATAACACTGAAGTATATGTTACCTTTTACTAGAGCTTTGTTTTATGTGATAGTATACATGAAGTATAGCTTGAGGACTATGTAATCCACTTCGTTTTTTGTTTTTGTTTTTTTTCTAGTTTAGAAGATACAAACTCAAGTGGCTGCAAGGGTCAGGCAATAACACACGTAAGTGAAGTGGGTCAAATGTAAGATAACAGGGGCGCCTGGGTGGCGCAGTCGTTAAGCGGCTGCCTTCTGCTCAGGGCGTGATTCCAGCGTTATGGGATCGAGCCCCACATCAGGCTCCTCCGCTATAAGCCTGCTTCTTCCTCCCCCACTTCCCCTGCTTGTGTTCCCTCTCTCGCTGGCTGTCTCTATCTCTGTCGAATAAATAAATAAAATCTTTAAAAAAAAAAGTAAGATAACAGAGAGTAGTAGAGACTGTTGCCATCTGAATAGACACATCTCATCTGAAGACGATTAAATTCAGTTTTTTTAATGTGTTACCGTGCTTTGTCTAAGGCAATTTAAATTTTTTAAAACATATTTATGTTTTTGTCATTTACTGTAGAAGCTCTAGACGGCTGCTACACAAAAATGAAGCAATTTCACTTACTATACCTATGGAGTCAATTAATTACATTTGTAATTAATTTTTTTTTAATTAGAGACAAAGAGAGCACATGCATGCCTGCAAGCTGTGGGGGAGGAGGGGCAGAGGAAGAGGGAGAGAGAGAATCTCCAGCAGACTCCCTGCTGAGGGTAGAGCCCATCCATCACACAGCTTCATCTCATGACCATGAGACTTACCTGAGCCGAAATCAAGAGTCGATGCTTAACAGACTGAGTTACCAAGGCACCCCTGTAATTAGGAAATTTTAACTAAAAAAAAAAAAAATTAGCTAACTTGGGTAAATTTGAATAAGTATATGTCTCTCTTAAAGATACTTGGCCACCTGCCCCCATCCAAGATGAATGTAGATAGTTTCCTTGGTTAAATTTAGAGCTATACTCAAGTCCCAAATGATCATTCTGAGTATAGGACATAATAACAGGAAAATAATTATATGAATGGTTATCAATATTTTTAACACTATGCTTTTATAGTATATTTTGTATCTTTTTTCTATACAATCCCACTTAATTCTCACTACAAATCCATGAGATAGTTATTATCTGTACTTAATAGATGAGAAAACAGGCTCAGATAGATTACAATGACTTTCCCCAAATCATTATGGTCTAGATCAGGAAGAACAAAGACCTACACCAGGTCTTTTTAATAAATGCAACAGTCTTTTCAATGCAAAACAGCTGTGTCTAATGCTAGACTATATGGAGCCAGAATCAAAAACATGCTTGTGACAGAAAGCTGCTGTTCCTTCTTGGATGGATCCAGAGTTCTTCCATATTGGGCCTCTCCTCAATATCTCACCCAGACTATCTGGGGAGAGCCTTATAATATCAAATAATTGCTCAAATAATTGCTACCTCTTTTTCCAAAATCATAGGATTTGGGTAGCGATTTTAAATTTCCCAATATATATTTTTCTACCTAGAGCACTTCAGATCTCACATTGGGTAGTATTCACATTACCAAACTTAATATTTAAGGCATACTACTTTTAGTCAAGCTCCAAAATACATCTTTTACATTACTATTGAACTGCTATAAAAGCTCAGTATCTTTATACAAGGTTTTACTGTAAGCCATCTCAAATCATTTTTGGAAGTATTCAGGGAATAAATTATGAATAAATAAGTACATAAATAAAAAATATCGAGTTTCTGCCAACAAAGGACTACTTGAGTCCAGATTTTATATTATTTTTATTCATAGAATATTGAAGTAACACTTTTATAACCAAAAATTGTCTTTTCTTTCTACTGAATATAACAGATTACTTAAAAACTTATACCTATTACTCTTCCTATGCTTTTCACCATGTTTGTGGAGATAAGATGACCAACCATCCCATTTGCTCTAGTCTCTCCTGATTTTAGTCCTGAAACTCCTCAATCCCAAACAAATGAAAATGTTGGTCATCCTACAATGGAGCACAGAAATAGTTAAACTAAAGGTCTTTGAAGGTGCCTTCTTGAGCTAAGGCTGTATTTTTCAGTGAATTTTTATCATTTTTCATTATAATTAATGTTTCTGTGCTAGAAGCAGATTACAGTTCCTTTGCTGTATACTGTCTGTACTAGTCTATTTTTTCTCTCACATATTCGTTCTTAGCTTCATATCACCCAAGAGATTTTGACAGGGAAATTTCAACAAGTGGTAGAAAAAGTCTCTTGAGGCTTTGAGAGGATTTTCATCACTGCTAGTGCATTGTTGCTTCAAGCATTCAACTAAAAAGAAATATATAAACCTAGGCAAGGAAATGAGAAAATCTTCACAGAAACAAATTATAAGCTCTTCTCTTGTTGTCATTTGTTTTTGAGCTCAATTATCTAGCCTATGAAATGAAAAGTGGATGTTACTAGACTCTGACTTGGTGACCCATCCATGGGCGAGCTCTTGCAATTTTAGGCAGGGAAATGAACATGGTTCTCACCACACCCTAATACTGTAGCTCGTATATAACTTACATGCACAATTCCACCACATGGAACTGTCCTTGAAAATAATAAAATTGGAATAGGAAGTATAGATGAGCAGGCCTGAAGACCCTACACACACACATAATACTTCTCCTACTTATCTCTTCATAGCTTCCTGAGATACAGCACCAGCAGAAGTAGGATCCATGAGCCTGAGATAAATAAGTCTCCCCTTCAAGAAAACCTGGAGGACTCAAGTTAGTAAAAGCAAGACTTTCTCTTCTGAATGATCCCAATAAACAAATTATTTAACATATAATGATCAATGGGAGAGAACTGGAATATATAGCTTCATAGCACTTAAGAAACTCATAAATAAATTGTGTGTATGAAAATACTTCCAGATTTCCATTCTAAAAATCTGTATAACTGTATAACTGGAGTATAGACACAGATGAATAAGCTATAGCTTCAGGCTAGCTATCCAACCCTGCCACCCCATTGTAATGGACCAAAATTGATGATCTTAGAGGTAATTATGTTGGATTTGACAACTGGAAACCAAATATCAAACTGAGAAATGTTTGCTGCCTTGTATGCTGTTGATATACAAAGTAATACATATTTTTGGACAATTTTATGACATCTCATTAGTAAGCTGTTGAAGAAGTTGCACTATTATTCATATTGATGTTTTAAATATTTATACTAAAGATATCTTCTTGGGATAATTTAAGTAACATGATTTAAACTAAACATATGTTTAGAACAAGGTTCTAGTCCAGTAATAGGGAGAGAAGCTTTCAGGCCTCCTGGGTCCCTCCCTCCAGGGACAAAGAGATGCCATTAGGCCAAACATATGAATATGAATGAGCAAAGCCAATGTGGGCCCATGGTGCATAGGGCAGGCTGTATAATTCCTTGGTCAGTTTGAAGAGTGAAACATGAAAAAGGAAAGTATTCTGGCAAAATAATTGATGTCTAACATAAGCTCTTACAAATAGCATGAAAAATTCCCCAAATCAAAACTGTACTGAGAGACACACCAGGTTCCTGGATAAGAAGACTAAATCTTATAAAGTAGCCAATTCTCCTCAATTTCATTTATATACTCAATGAAATTTCAATTAAAACTCCAAAACTATTTTGAGGACAGCTTACCAAATTATTCTAAAATGAGTCTGGAAGAAATATCAGTGAGAATCTTAAAAGCTACACATAAACACAGAAGAAAAATCAACAAGAAGAGGGTATTGATCTTACCAGATATCAAGCAAATAAAAACATTTAAACCTGTGTGATATTAATAAAAGAATTGACAGAAAACTAGACTGAGTATACCAGAACCAGAAACCTACTATGATGGAGTAGGTATGCTTACCCTTACAATAAGACAATATATGATATGATATGATATGATATGATATGATATGATATGATATGATATATGATATGATAAAATCACAAATAAATGGGGAATGAAGGATTATTCAGAAACTGCTGCTGGAAAATGCTTAACTATTTTTAGGAGAAATCAACTTAAGCCTTATCTCACACCATACACCATCACAGTGTTGGGTGAACTCAAGAGAAAAAGTGTCATTGAAGAACTGGATGTAAATTGTTTTAAGGCAAGAATGATTCAGGGAAATTTTAACCTAGTCTATGAATGAGAAAGTATTGTCTAAGCAAAACAAGCAACAGCATAAATATGACATTCAACTTCACTAGACACATGTTTTCAGCTTTTGTTAAAGAAAATAAGGAAACAGTATAGATGACACAAATGACAAAGAAACAGTGCCCCTAATTTATAAGTGACACTGAAACTGATGAAAACCAAGGTCCCAATACACAAACTGGCTAAAGACAGGAATTCATATTAAAAAAATAAAGTTCAAATGAAAATCAGCATTTCAAGTGTTCGGCCTCACCTAATCAAACGGTAGTACAAGAAGAAGGTAGTACTTTAAAGCCTAGATTTAAAATAAAATCAACCACGGGCCAGGACCTAATTCTACCACTGCCTAGTTGCCTGACCTTGGATAAGCCACTCCACCTCTCAAAAAATAAGTTTCCTACTTTAAAATGGGCTAATAATATTGTTCTCCTCTTAGAGTTGTTGTGAAGATTAAATGAGATAATATAAAGGTCTTCTGTGATGAATGGCCTGTAGGAGATGTTCAGTAAGTGTTATTGTTGTGATTATTAATGATGATGGTGGTGGTATTGCTAACAATCACCTTCACCTTCCCAATAACAAGATTTAAAAAAAAATAATAGCCCTCAGTGTTGGCGAGGGTGGAGATATGACTCAGGTACTTCCAGGGAGAATGGAAATGGGTGCAATCTTTCTGGAAAGCAATTCGGCAATACATGTAAGAAGTTTTTAAAAAGCTCATACCCTTTATCCAGTATACTACTTCTAGAAATCACGCTTAAGAAAACAGTGAAAAATATAGACAAGGAATATCAGAAAATGAGGTCATACAGGAAATCTTCATCACCGTGTAATAACAGCAAAAGAGGGGGGTGGGCAATAATGTAAAAGTCTAAGTTGAGAGAATAAACAGATGATAATGATCCATATGCCTAACTACCAGAGAGCGATTTAAAAATGATAGAAAAATTGCTTCCAAGCACGGAAAAAGCAATTTTCTTTTGTATTCATTGCAGGACACCAGAACAGAGCCTAGCACAGTCTCCGGCACATACTACCTGGCACGCTGCTCAATCGAATTCTAAACTGAATTGAACAACAGAATTCTAAGTGGAAAAGAAAAAATCGGAACACTCATTTTCACACACACACACACACACACACACACACACCTTGCACATAGGTTAATCTCAACTTTTGTAAAAGAGTCACAGGAAATCCTAAAAAGAAATTTGATTAAATGTTAACAATACCGTCTTCAGGTGATTTTTTTTCTGACTCTTTAGACTTCCCTCTACTTGCCAAATTTTTTTCAATGGAGATTTATTACATTTATGATCAAGGGGGAAAAAGTAGGGGAAAAAAGGAAAGGAAGAATCCAGAAATCAACTAGAAGCCAACTGGCTCAATTATTTCTCATTATACTATTCTAAGTATGTACCATTCTTCACTCCCACCCGAATACAAAATGAGAAATGAAAATATGAATAGCATGAATAAATTGGGAGACAGCCTTAAAACATAGCCCAGGAAAGAAAACATTATAGTAAATTTCAAAAATAAAGTCAAAAAAATCATGTGTCTAATATTAAGAAAAGTATACAGGGGTTTTTCTCCCCGTATAATTTATACATATGAAGAATATGGCATGGCATATAAACCCTTTCAATACAAATTACTTCTTTTCTCTACAATAGAATTATATTTTCTCTTAGACACTTAATGTCACAAAGATTTACATAGTGGTTACTATCAATTTTTTGAAATCTGAAAGAATTTTATTTATTTAAAATTCTAACTCTACACAAAATCTAATTGGTATATTTTAGAATATCCATGCTATTCTCAAAGGAGAGGACCAATTTCTCAGATTCCCATATTCTGAAACACTCACCAGGAATAATTAGCCCTAGAAAGTGAAGTGCCATGTTACCGGGAGCACAAAATCACCCAAAGGTATAACCTCTGGGCCACTGGCTAAGCTCATTCACTGAAAGGCCAGTTTCCAGGATTGAGTGATTTAAATTAATACTTCAGCAAAACTACAGATTACTATATGTCACGTACCTTAAGATGAGTGGTAAAATCCTGACTCCTGGAAACTGAATTCTTGCATGCCAAGGGTCTGCTCTATGTGTGCCTCTTTAGAAGTAAACGGTTTTACAAGAGCACTGTGGTGATAACGTGTGCAGACAGTCAACATATGTCTTAATCCAAGAAGCCCAATGTAGTCATTGGTTTATCAAGTAGGTACTAACCACCTAACATGTTTAAGGAACACTGCTACATACTTCTGGTGATTAAAACTATATATGACATAGAACCTTAATTGAAATTCATTCCCTAATTACATAAAGTCTGCCACATTTTCCAGAAACAAAGTCAAGAGCTTAACTTGCCTAATGGCAAGATTTCAGACTTTTTAAGTGAAATATGTAGTGTTTCGCTGTAACAATTATTTTTTAAATTGCCCTTCATACAATACCTATTTTTTGTAAATAACTAATTCACAAAGGTATCTCCTTTGATATAATTTCTAGGATTTGCCTTCAAAACCAAGAGGGAGAGGAAAAGTGAGTGGGACTGTGGATGACACGGGAACAGCTATGATCTGACAACTGTTAAAGCTGGCTGGAGGTACATGGGCGTTTGTTGCATTATTCTGTGTTTTATTACATTTGAAATTTTATGTAGTAAAAAGGTTTTTTTTTTAAGTAGTATTTTTCTTAATTATGCCAATTTATGTTGATTAGCTTTTCCCTTGGTCTCCATTCCCGCAACAGCCACGTCCAGTAAACATGGCTGAAATGGCTATCAAATTGATCCTGAGGAAGTTCCAACCAGGTGGCTAAACAATGTGGAGGTCCCATTCTGGTGCACCCATGATGGAATAAATTGATTAACTCTGCCAAGACCCATAATTTGATCATTTAGCCAAAGACAGAGATACATACATCTAGATTAACCAAGAAAAATGGTGTAGATAAACTTCAGCTGTCCTACTAACCAGCAAACTGTAGCGCTGCATAACTAATCCAATTGGTCACTGTGGTGGCCAGGCCATCACCATCACGGAGGGTATCAGGGGATCTGCTAAAGCATCAGTAAGACAACTGGCACTTTTTTTTTTTTTTTTTTGCATTGTCCCAACAGCAATGAGGTGGAGAAAAATTAACAATCATAGCCTTCCACCCCCTGGAAAAAAAATGTTTTTGCTCAGCCAATGTAGTGAGAGGACTAGGATTAAAATACAAACAGTTAATATGATGTCTATTTTAGAATGGCCATATGGTTTCTTTCCTATCATGCTTATTTAATTTTCCCTTTCTTTCTCTCTTACTCGGTCATAAGCAGAATTCTGGCATATTTAATACAATTAATTCCTAACAATCCCTCCTGTAAGCAGACCCCACATAAAAGCAGAGTATCTTAAATATTGCAATCTAATCTTTAAAGTCGTATAAACAATAGATCTTCTAAATATAGTGCTAAAGGTTTAGTTGCCTGTTGATTTCAATTTCATTAACACACTCACAATATAAATAAATTCTGTTTAAAAGAAAAGCTTTAATGATGAATATATTGCAATTAAAATGACGCAAGGCTACTAAGCATTGCACACTGCCACCTAGTGCTACATGTCTTTTTAACGCCAAATGCACAAGGGATGTCTTCAGGAAAGTGGAAATGCTCTATTTTAAAGCAAATTTAAAGATAGAGAGATTTGAAACATATTTATTCATAATTAATTCAATATAAGAAGGCTATTAAAAATAAATGAAATTACACATATCATAAAATCAGCCGTCTCATAATTTCATGTAAGAAAGATCTGATTAGATTAGTAAATAAAAAAGCTACAGGTTTTGTTAATGAAGACGCGAAATGTTTGTTTTTTTTAAGTTATCTTTTAATAGTGTTCATCCACTATGCAACATATTCTATGATGAATGTGATGTATACTATTGATCTAAGTGGAATATGGGTGTAGCTGGCAAGTTTGACAGATAAAGATATTTAAGAAGGCATCATAGGATGTGAAAAAATCACTAATGATACTTGCAAGCTTTCTTAAGGACATAGCTATAATTTCATCTCATCTACAGGTTATAATTTCAATTTCAGATGCCACTCGTTTTTAGTTCTACTTCATTTTCCCAGAGGTGAATAATTTTTTGTGTTTCAGTTGTGCTAATCGCTAGAGGTCATCTCTGATCTTTTGGCTAGAAAAATAAAGCCCCATGAAAACGAAATGAGATCATTTGAAAGACTAGATTAAAGAAAGGATTGCTGCAGATGACTTTACTACAGTTAGAGAGTATATTTTATTTGCTTCATTGTATTCTGCAATGGTAGTCCCCTGTTTGGTCTACTTAATACCCGTAACTACCTATTTTAAGAACTAAAGTGAAAAGTGAAAGACTCATATGTCTGTCAATTAAGTTTTTAATGGTGAAAAATAATAAGAGAGTTTCTTTAAACCATTTTACTTAACTTTTTCAAAATCACACTCCCTTTTGAGAAACATAAAAATCTCAGGTTCTTCTAAAGCACTTAAAATATATAAATAAAAGATACATTAAAAACAATATATGGAAATTTTAAAGAATTCTATTTTTTAGTTTGATCTCGGAAGATACTTTTCAATGTTGTTGTTACTCCAATAATTCAAAATCAGCATGAATATTAAGGTTGTCTGTATATCCCACAAACTTTCCCATCCTTGGAAATGTAGAGAATGTCATTCAGTGATTTCAACATTAGGCCTGTTGCATTGTTTCATTTTAACAACCAGAAGGGCACGTAAAAACAGAGAGATGATAGATAAATGGATGGAAAGAAACAAAGAAGGGAGAAAGCGAGGGAAAGAAAGAGGGAAGGAAAAAGAATTTTTCCTTTAAGGGAAATGTACCTCCATTCCCCCTTGAAATCACTAATTTAGATAATTCCCAAAGGAATCTTTGATCAAAGCCACATGATCTAGAAAACTTCTCAAGATTTCCTTTAATCAGCTTAACCGAATGACTACTGCCAAGTCTATTTCACTGAGGCTCTTCCGGCTATTTTGAGGCCTTCACCACGTAATCAAGACACCTAGTTGATACGGCTGCCCCAGGCAGAAGAAAGATTTATTCTAAACATCGCATTTTAAGAAACTCAGTTTGGAAAATATGATTTAAGAACACATATTACATTGAAATCCAACTCTTCACACCATGTTGGGATTACATCTATCGTGACATCCCCACAGTTGAGTAAAAAATCTAAAATTGTAACTCCTAGATATTCCATTTTCCTTATGGTACATCATCTATAAGAAGGTAATTCCAGGAAATAAGATAGTGGTTACAACTATGCCTGATAAAAGAAAAACCACTGCAGTTGCAGATATATACACAACATAGTTATTATAGTATGGTTATATTACTATAAAACTTCATAAACACTTTTAAAATTCTCCTATTAATCTACAAGGTAGTTAAAATGTATAAAGTGAAGGAACTAACAAATCTTGATTCAAATGACAATTGTGCCTGAGACTCTGAAGATTCCTTAGAATTTTCTCACATATCTTGGTGTGTTTTCTAGATACATACTGCATTTAAAGTTTTGGAAAACAAAGGCTATATGGCTATATATATTTGCACACACACACACACACCACACACACGCATGATTGTAGCATCATCATCTGGATTTATCTAAAAATAAATGTTTAAGCTGAAATTATTTATCTAATAGCCTCATTTCTTAAGTCTGAATATGGAAGTATGTATATTTATGAGTGTGTCCTAAGGAGGTCTCCAATCAAGAATTTCTAACTCAACATAAAAAAAGTAGTAACAAAACGGCCTATGAAGCAAATTCCCTAGGGCTTTAGAAAGCTAGGACATCTTGAAAAATTAGAGTAGAGAATACAGAAGAGACAGACACAGCTTTGAACTGAACGTTAACATTTAACTTAAGATTATTTAAAACAGCACATTTCTATCTATTAGAATCCCCATGGTTATGAAAGACAAGAACTTATTCCACAAAGATTACAAAAATTCTGATATTTATATTTCTAATATTAGTACTGGCTGGGGTTGCACACTGTGAAATAAGAAAATGTAATAGATATTCAGTAAGCATTTTACTCACTAATTATGATTTCATAATTTTTTTAACTTTGTATTCTCAGATGTCAGATACTTACTTACCTGGAAACTGACATCCACTTGGTTGCTAAGAGATATGAGATCACTTGGCTTTTTTTTTTTTTTTCCTGTGTCTTTAGGAGAATTGCTCTCTTGGGTTTTACCTCAAAGTAGTAAAAGTTAACTCTGTTACCCATGTGGGCACTTATATTACTTGTACCTAAAGAAACTCCTGCCTCAAAAAAGAAATGAACTACTCTCAATTTGCACAATTTAAAACAAATATCTGGTTTTTTTCCCAAGCTTAATGAGTTTCCATTTCATGCAACTAAAATATAAGGGCATTGTTTTACAACCAAATTTAACTGATGAGTTTATGAATCTTTTCACAAAAATTTTATGATAAATGAAGTCGTTCAGTCAATTGGCACTCCCAAAGTAAAGCTCAAATTCAACATTTTCAAAGTATTTTCTGCCTATAACTTTGACCATGTGCCTCTTTGAACAACTAGAGGGACAAGACTAAACTTGGTCTGTCCAGCTTTTCTTATCCTTTACAGAAGGTTCAAAAGCAAAACACAGTTATAAATATGTGCATTCTGACTGCCCATTAGTTTATCACAAATAAATATTGATTTGCCTAATCAAAGAGAATAGTCTTCCAAAATAAGAGCCATATTTCAATCAGCACATGTTTCTTAATGACACTGAGCATTTAGACTCTTCACATGTAAATTTCATAACCCTTCAAAGACAATCTTCTAAATCACATTTTAAAGAAATATGCTGAAAAAGCATTCCATTGCAGTAACATTTTACATTACTGTAAATGTAAGAGGTTTAATTTTTAACACCCACACACTTTTCACAAAGCCAGTGATCATTTACTCTTATTATCAATGCTTTGCTGGAGTATAGGGCAAGGGAACAGGAGATAATGTGTTTCTCTGTCTATTTTGTGAGACAATGCCCACTTGCCCAGTCCCCTTTTCACTCAACTTTTTGCACACCATCAGTCAGCTGCCCTGTTGGGTGATTCCTGGTACCTCATATGCTGCTTGAGCAGTAAGTCAGCTTACTACCATTCTTGGTCCAGGACCCATCAAGAAAATCCCTGTTACAAGCAAGGTCTTTGAAATGTAGTTTTACGCCAATGAAAGGGCTATCTAGTGCCCATCTTGAGGGGAAGAAGATGAATCTATCCTGTCTTCTGGGCTTTTACTTATTTTATAAACTCTCACCTTTATAAACAAGTTCTGTCACACTGAGAGGAAGGAGATATGCAAAATGTAACACCTGGAGTCATAAAATGTAATGACCTCAAATAACACATCTCAGAAAGGGGGGGGGGGGACCTGGTTCCAGAGAAGAAAAAAAGAGGCAAAGGAGCGAATCTGCACTATTAAAACAGGAGTAATAGAAACCCTCCTGGGTTTTTCCAGTAAGTTTTGTGCACCAGCAGCAACCACCTAATCAATATGCACATCCTCACCCTCATAAAACCTCCTGTCCCCAAACAGAAACTGCGGGTCCCTCGTCCCCGTGTCCTCAGGGGCAGAAATCACCCAAAAGGGAGGAGATTTCAGAGGGTAGGAAGGGGCAAAACCAGGTATGTGTAGCTCCAACATCCTCATTTTCCTGCCAGCTATGAGCCTGAAAGTCCACTCAGGAACCAGCCCTGGCACCTAGGCACCCTTCCGCCTGGGCCCTCCCCGCCAGAGGGGCGCGAGAGGTTGCGGAGCCCGCAGCGCACGCAGTTTTCGGACTCCAAACCATGACCCCGCCACCACCACCCTCCTTCCCCGTGCCTGCACCCCAGACCCTCGCTTTCTAACCCCTTTCAGCGAGAACTCGTTGGGGTAGGACAAGGGATGCTCCCCGGCCAAGAGGAGACATGCCTGGCTTCTCTTTGCCGGAATGAGTTGCTGGGGGTAGGGTGGGGGTGGTCATGGACGGGGGGCTCTTTAGAAAGACCCAGGACACGGGGCAACTGAAACCTCAGGACCAGCCACCCTCGCTCCCAGCCTTCACCCCACCCCTCGCCTTAAAGCCGACTTCTCCAGAGGCCGGCGGCGGCGGCTTGGCGCGGCCGGGATGGGGCTGAGAGAGAAACCCGGCGCCACCACGGCCTCGCCACAGGGACTGCGCAGGTGGGCGCAGCCCTGGAAGGTCAGCGCGGCCGGAGCTCAGAGTTACACCCCGGGCCCCGAGAGTGTGTGAGCGAGAGGATGAACCCGCGCGCTCGCCGGGCCGAGGGGCGCTCGGCGGCAGGGCAAGCGCGGAGACAGGGGTAGCCCGGCCGCCGAGCAGAGACTGCTCCCCCACAGCGCAGGCGACAGGGCTGGAGGGGCTATCGGGGCTGTGAGACGGGGAAACTTAATGCAAAACAGACAGCTCCCCCCGCCAGGACGTGCCCCCGCGCTCTCAGACCCGCTCCAACGCCTCCCGAATCACCCACCATCACCCACACCACCCTGCAAAAACCCCCACCGAGCCCTCGGATCCCGGGCGGGTAATTACCTCTCCCGGAGGCGGAGTGGGGGGCGGCAGCAGCAGCAGACACTTTTAGCCTGACTTTCCTGCGTTCGCTTGCGAGCGTGTGCGCGCCGAGCGGGAGCTGTAACCTGCTATTTATAGACCCGAGCCTCAGCACCCGGGGCTGAGAACCAGGAGGAAGCGAGCAGGCGGCGGCGGCGCAGGGCGCGGGCCGCGGCTCCCCGAGGCTCTCGCGGCTCCCTCAGGCGCCCGGCTCCGGCCGCGCTCGGCGCTCGCTCCCGCCCTCCCGCCCGCCCCGCCGCGCGCGCCGCGGAGAAGTTGTCACCAGCGCGGCCGCCTCTCCGGCTGCTCACACGCCCCCTGGCACAATTGCTACTTTCTCCCCCCACCCCCACCCTCCCTGCTCCTCTTCCTCCTCCTCTGCGCGTTCCAAGCGGTCTCCTCCCAATGTCACCAGCGGCCCAATAGAGGCGGCGGCGGCAGCGACCGTCTCGCAACTGGCGCAGCTCGCTTCCCGCTCCTGATGGAGTGGAGTTGGTTCCCCGGCCGCCCAGCCCCAAATGACCCAAACGCGCTTGCTCCGTGAGCTGACACCCTGCACCCCGACCCTCTGCAAGCGGCGACGGTCGCCCAGCCCCGGCTGGGGGAGCACAGCGGCAGAGTGGTGAGGGGTGACCCGGAGCCGCCACGCTGAAAGGGGGGCCGGAAAAACCACAGGGTTCTCTAACGGGAGGGAGGGGGTGCCCCGGACCCCGGCCACTGGCGGCGCCCGCCCAGTCTAGGGGTGAGCGAGAGTGGGAGGTGGTGTCCCCCGTGCTCCGCACTTCAGCCTGCCACCACCCTGGGACCCGTCTCTCTTGCCACTCCTCCGCCTTGGCCCGGGTAGAGGTCTGGCGAGGGAGACCCGGGCAGTGACTGGGCCTCCAGCTCAGCGCAACCCACCGCCACCCACCGCCAGCCCCCACGTCGCGGCGGGTGCCTGAGGCCGAGCTGCTCCTAACCAGCGTGTGACACGCCTTTGGCAGCCCGAGTGCGTGGGGACAAATCTGCACTCTGCGTGTTTGGGGTGTCAAGAAAACAGGGTACGTAATCACGCAGTCTGAACGGAGACTAAAACTCCCCCACTTCCTAGCCAACAAGCCCCCGGTGGAAGGCACGCAGCCCGGTTATTCCGGGCGGTGGGGTGTGGGGCAAACGAGCCTCTCCATCCGCGCCTTACAGGTGCCACCTGGCGGTTCTCTTGCAGAGGTTTTCTGTGAACTGCTCGAAGGTAATGGGAAGGCTGGGAACGCGGAGCGCCAGTCCGCTCACATCCGCAGCCTTTCCCTTCCCTAAGGGCGCTTTAAATCCACGTTTTAAATAAAACGGAGCGAGAAAGCTAGTACACATGGGTTACATTTGCCATGCAGGAATCCCGAAGTTAGGGTGGTGAAGTCGATGTGGGTTAAGTCAGTACTTACGGTTACACAAAGTGGGAAGCTATAGCTGCCCCCGGCTGTCACCCCTGCTGTCATTTCCTGCATCTAGGCAAACATTCACTCCACAAACATTTAACTGCCACTAGGTTATAAGCTTTATCTATGAGAACAGAGACTTTGGTGTTTGTTTGTTTGTCTGTTTTTCCATCACTTTTCCTCAGAGCTTGAAACAATGCCTTACACGCTGTAGTTTCCATAAATGTTTATGGAGTAAATTAAACACTCTGGGCCAGACACTATGCTTGGCTCATTCTCTCCCTTAGCCCCTGCAGCCCTTCCCTTTTCCTCTCTTCAAGCTTTTTCTGCTATGCCCAGCCACCATCCCATGTGAGCTAGAAAGAGAGAAGGAGAAAGGTGAGGGGCTAGCAATCCAGGCAGGCCCTGTGGGGATGTGGATCCCACTTGAGGAGCCTGGGACAGTTAGGTTTCTCCCGCATGGGGCAGTGCTGAACACACCCATTTGGGGGGAAGAAGAAGAAAAAAAAAATGATGTCTTATTCGGAGCGTGAAACAATGGATAAATTCTGCTAATAGACATCTGCTGGCAAGATGATACAACTTTCTCATTGGGCAACAGTTTCAGCCTTTTCTTAAAATACAGAAAGACTGAAAGAATATCAGACCATCAGGGCGCCAGAGCTTTGCTACTAAATTGAAAAGATGTTTAACCGTATTTGTCCTCTAACTTGAAATGGAGCTCTGTGTGTGTGTGTGTTTATGAAGACTGCCACAGCGCCAGAAGTACTAAACTGTTCCTTTTAAAAGACAGAGTTGTAAAATAGATGCGGCTAATGTCTTTATGGAAATGAACACTTAAAGTGAGATACCCAGAAAACCCTCTTACAATTAAAATCCAGACATAGATCATGCTGACCGGGACCTTTTACAGGGCTGCTGAGGAAAACGCGATGTGCCTGTGCATGTCATCTAGGAACTTTAAATTCTGAGGAGAGAGAGGGAGACTGAGAGAAGACAGGGCGAGGAGGGAGGGAACGAGTCACATACATGTACCACGTGGCATTTTAAATATCTATTGATCAGGGACGCCTGAGTGGCACAGTTGTTCAGCGTCTGTCGGCTCAGGGCGGGACCCCAGCATTCTGGGATCGAGCCCCACATCAGGCTCCTCCCTCGCTGGGAGCCTGCTTCTTCCTCTCCCACTCCCCCTGCCTGTGTTCCCTCTCTCGCTGGCTGTCTCTGTCAAATAAATAAATAAAATCTTTTTTATAAATAAATAAATAAATAAATAAATAAATAAATAAATAAAATAAAAATCTATCGATCAGCCTGGTAGTTACCTTTTTTAGTTATTTGTTGTTTTCTTTAAATAACCCTAGAGGATTCAGATGCTTCTATGGTTTATTAAACTCATTTTTAATGAGCATCCACTCTTACAAACCTTGAACTTTTAGCCACTTGTGCCCCCCAAACATAACTCCATTTGCCAATGAAGGACAAAATATTTTTCATATCCTTTTGAAATATCTTTGTATGGCCGGAGGTCAAAAACGTGATTCCCAGTAGTTACCTTGCTGTCTAAAGCAATAAAATCAACCCAGGGTCTGCAGGGCTCGTGTCACACCCTCCTTTTTAGTGAAGTAATTCATTCATTATTCCTGGGGATTTCTATTGCAAGTGAGCTTGGTATGGCACAAGGAGGACTCGATACTTTTGTGATCCTTCATTATTAAAAACCTAGAAAAATATAGCACCAACTATGACAGAGGTGCTTTTTCTCACCACAGTTGTTAATTTATGTTAATGATAGCTTTGTACACCAAGTCATGGTTTTCATTCTATTTTTGAAAAATTAACGCTGGAAGAAGTACGCTTTGATAATCATACATTAAGGTCATTTTTACATGTGTATGCGTGTGTGTGTGTATTTAAATTAATGGGAAATGTTAATTAGAAATAGAAATTTGACCCAGCTTAAGTAAAAAAGGAGAAACCATTGTAAAGATACCGGGTTACCCATAGAACTCAAAAACAGGAATGCAGCTGGGCATCAGTGACCACTTGGAAACAGGGCCATGCCATTAAGATTTTATCTCTCCGTCTTCCCCACCACGCTGCCTGCTCCATTCTTTCTCTCTCTCTCTCCCTCATACAGACTTTCTCTGCTTCTCCGGTGTGCACTGGGTTGCATGGTCACTCACAGCTCTTGAATTTCATAGTCTAAGGGCCAGTTCCAAATAAGGAAGTACCATGATTGGCCCAGGTGCTGGACCCCAGTCCAGACAATCATGGCCAGGAGATGGAGGGCAGGTTACATTCTCATGGCAGCTGCTATAGTAATCAGGGGGCTGGTAGCAATGTGTTGAGACAAGAGGGAAAGGATAAAACTTCCCAGAATGTGGGGAGAAGTATCAGTCACTCCTGATCACTACGAACTCCCAAACCTTGCTGTTCCATGAATACTGGCACAAAAAGCAAAAGAAACACAAGGAGAAATGACATCTGTGTAAAAGCATATGGATGTTTAAATATTGAGTGAGGCAGAATGCCTCTTACCGATCGTGGTGCTCTAAGATGACTTGTCCTAGTGGAAGGAGTTATATGGTTTTATGATCTCTTGATGTGGAACTGGATGACCATGAAGAAGGAATCAAGTATTTCACAGACAGTTTACTTTAGCTTCTTTTAACACGGCAAATTAAATCAGAGATTTTTTTAAATGAAGGAAATGAGTGTGATACCATTTACATTTATTGAAGATAAACATTCTGCTTTCTCATTTACATAATAGCTACATTTCTGAAATGTCTATAAATCATATATTTGAAAGTGAGTCATATTTCAAACATAATAGGGTGGTGAGTCTTTACATTTTTGTGGTCATGAACCCCTCTGAGAATTTGAAGAGAGCTGTGGACTCTCCCCAGAAAAAAAATATGAGCAGAAGCATGCACACTTGTGGTGAGATGATATGTGCCATCTTTACATTAGTCCCCTCTTATGTATGATTTCACTTTCCACAGTGTCAGTTACTCGGTCTAGAAGCAGGTGATCCTCCATCTGCTGTATCATCAGAAAGTCAGTCGCAGCCTAACACGATGTCGCCATGCCTACCTCATTCCCGTACTTCATCTCAGCACGTAGGATTTTAACACTTCACGTCATCACAGAAGAACGGTTGAGTACACCACAGAAGGAAATTTGGGACAGTAAGAGACCACATTCACGTAACTTCGATTACGGTATGTTATAATTGCTCTATCTCATTCTTATTTTCTGTCGTCAATATGTCACTGTGTCTAATTTATAAATTAGGCTTTAGGGTAGGTTTGCACGTATAGGAAAAAACATAGTATATATACAGTTCAGCACTTTCTATGGTTTTGGGCATCCACTGGGGTCCGGGAAGTCTCTTCTGTGGACACTGGAGGTTCACCGCACTTGAGATCTGAAACTTTAAACATCCTGTTTCTTTTTCCTTCCTTCAGTCACTCCCATTTTGAACAAGTGGAACAAAGTTTCCAGATTCTTTAACAAAAGATTCGAATGCCCAGTAATCATAAGCCAAAACCTTGGTTGAGGCTAGCGTGTGCTGGAGCCTATGTGAACCTAGGGAGCGAGTCCCCTTCCCACGCACTCCTGCCCTGAATGAGCCATAAATGAGCTGTAGGTAGGAAAAAAGCAAAAAACAAAAAACAGAGCTCTTAGAAGGATGGGAGAAAATTGCAACATGGAGAAGGAAGTTGTATTACTTTGCTAGGACTATCATAAAATACCACAGACTGGGTGGCATAAACAACAGAAATGTATTTCTCACAGTGCTGGAGCTTGGAAGTTCTAGATCAAGATGCTATCAGGGTTGCTTTCTCCTGAGGCTTCTCTTCTTAGCTTGAAGGTCACTACCTTTCTCTGTGTCCTCACATGGGCTTTCCTCTGTGCGCAGCATCTCTGGTGTCTCTGAGTGTGTCTACATTTCTTCTTCTTATAAGGACGGCAGTCATATTGGGTTAGCTGCCACCCTGAGAGCTTCATTTTAACCTAATCACCTCTTTAAGACCCTTTCTCCAGACGGTCATATTCTGAGGTACTGGGCTTCAACATATGAATTTGAAAGGACACAGTTGAAAGCCCATAACAGAGAGGCATTGTCTCAAACTCCAGAATGGGTCTTGAGGTGGAGGTGGGTTAGAGATTTCCCCTTTATGTTAACAGGGCCCAAGAGTAAAGAAATTTGTATCCAGCTTTCCCAATGGAGTGTTTTGAGAATCTCAGTGTTAATAGTAGAACCCAGAACACAAGGGTGTGAAGTGGAAATATAAATGTTAATATGGCTTATCTAGATCCTCAAGGGCTGAGGATCATGGCCTGTCCAGTCCCCTGGGTTTTCTCATGCCTACTTAGTAAGGATGGAGCCCCTGTGAGCGGTAGGAGGCCTAGAAGTTAGTTGGGAAAGAGGGCCAGCTAAATGGGACATGGAACAGGCCACCTGGAAGGGCAACCACATAAGATACCAAGGAACAGTGTGTCCTGTTGACTGGTGTGCAGAGATGTGGCCACAACTGCATGGCCTTGCTTGGTCCCAGACATGGGACCAAGCAGTTACCTCAGAATAGTCAGAGACTGTTCACTAGAGCAAAGTATTGCTTCAGTCACACCCAGAGAACAGAAACCAAGTCACCTCTTTGGAAAATGAGAGAGGTCATCAACACCCAGACGTGTCTCCCAGTATCATAGTGCTTCATAAGTTTCCTCTGGACCAGTAAGCTACCCCAGAGTGAGGGAGAAAGAGGAAGAGAGGGAGTAACAGTATCTCAAATTGGGTAAGTGTTAAACCCAGATACCTTCAGTTTAATAGGACTAAGAAAACGAAATTAAGTTTTCTGTTTCTGAGTATAAATGGATGCTTATAAGTTAATTTTATTGTAGAAAAATTAGTTCCACTTGTTATACCTGAGATTTACAGACTCTATGGACTTTTAAGAATATATCCCTTACATTTCTTATTTTTAATGAACTTTCAGAAAGTGCACTGATACCCCAGAATAGCACCTATGACTCCAGATTGAGAATATTTGCCCCAGGGGATCTGGTTCTTTAAATCTGGTTGTGTGAAATATCTTTTTAACCAAAAAAATACTGCTTATATATGTAATTTTCACTAATGTATTATTTGAAATTCTATTTTCTTAAAGAGAGTCATGTCTGTAATTTAAAGCACAATAGCTCACATGATTATATTTAGTAAATGCCAGAAAAATAATAGACTCATAAATGGAGAAATTATAAACAATCACTGGGTAAAGATAGCTATATTCAAGGAGTAGAGGGATCAGAAGTGACAGTATTATGCTGCTTCACTTCAAGAAATATAAAGCTTTAAAAAAAATGGAAGTCTTCAAAAGCAAAAATATCTTGTTTTTCTTCCTGTCCCCATTTTCAACCAAATACTTTTTTGTTATCTAATTATGTCACTAATGGCATAAAATGAAGGACAAACTTACATATCAGACACGTTTGTACCACAAATGTTTGTGGTAATCAGTGGCATTGATTAGAGCAACTAGTACTTTCCAGAGCTAAGCTCAGTCTCTGACTATTTTGTTACATTTTGTTCATTGGTGTCTCTATCACTTAAACAGACAAATATATCCTTCTCATCTTGTTTTGAAAAATTTCTCTACATCCAATCTTCCTGACAATTTACCATGCTAGGTCTCTTTTCTATGGTATAATCACGTTTTACCATCTCTTAGTGACCTGATCTAGGCTGGGATAAACCAATTTTGATCACCAAAGCCAGACAGAATTGGGTCTAACTGTAACCCCCAGTAAACCCTGTATGTCTGGAGATGCTCTCCAGCAAGATGTCATTTGTGCTTCAGGATCAGACAAATGAGAGCTCCAATCATGGTGCTCATTCATCAGTTGTGTGATCTTCGACAAGTGCCTTAAAATTTCTGAGTTTCTTCTTCCTTATCTATAAAATGGAGATAATAGTACCTACCTCATAGATTGACCATGAGAATCCTTTGGGACGCTGTAAGGACATGACATGAGCTGGCATCCGTCTTGCACAACTTATCTATCCAATCTCCCCTCGCCAAGACTGAAGAAGATGAACATGGAAGAGGCAACATCATTATGAAAACTAATCTGTATGTTCTAGGCTACTTCACCATTATCTATGACTAGACATTTGTTACAGAGATATTGGTCAGCACC
Source organism: Ursus maritimus (assembly GCF_017311325.1). Classification (NCBI taxonomy): domain Eukaryota; kingdom Metazoa; phylum Chordata; class Mammalia; order Carnivora; family Ursidae; genus Ursus; species Ursus maritimus. The sequence goes on from NW_024423453.1 coordinate 32,926,566, forward strand.
TATGAAAAGATTCTGGCTAAGGTCTGTGCCATCCGAGAGAACTTTCCAGAGAATTTCCCAAATACTAAGCCAAAGTGCCATGAAGGAAACAGGAAAAATCAAATCTTGTGGGAAGAATCAGAAAAATCTTCATGAAGGAGGTGATGTTTGATATGTGAGGGATTTCAGGAGACATAATTGGCAGGAATCCCACCAGAAGACACCTGGGCACAGGAATAAGTGAAGTCCACCTGGCGAAGTGAAGTCTACCTCATCCTAGAGGGTCTGATTAGAACATCATCTACTCTCAGAAGACCATCCATTTAATCCTCTTCTGTGCTTCCCTAGCACTGTGAACCTGCCTCAGCTGTCACTTACTGCACTGGATTTGTTTACCTATGTGTCTCCTTCACTGGGTCACAAGTTCCACCTGAGAGTACAAACCATGTTTTCTTTAGCTCTATGTAACAGATAATAAGGTTCTCGAAAACTGAGAACTTGAAACCTAGGGAATTTTACATTTACTTATTTTTAAGTCATATTATATCCAACTCGAACCTCTCACTACACTTGCTAAAAAATCTGTCAGTTCTTAGGGTTTGCTTTATCCCTTTTGGACCTTCTGATGGAACGGGGGTGTACTCAGTCCTGAGGCATCTTCTGACCCATGATTTTTCTCAGCACTTCTGCATTCCTCACAGGATCAACAGGAACTCTGGACCTCCACATGGCACATGAAGATCATGGGACATCGTTACCCATCCATCTAGAACCTTCCTCTCTCAATGCTCTCTAACACCCTACCCCAGGCTGAGTGCAGAACTTCATTGAGATGTGCCACGTTTGGGGCACTTCAGAACGTATTTTCAGTGTACGTACTTTCTATTTCTTGCAGATTAACCCCTAAGGGGGAAGAAGGACAACCACATCCATTTTCCTGTCCTTTTCTCATTTCCTACCTTTTCTACCTTCCCAGTTTTCTACTTCCCTACCCTATCCTCCTCTCTCTGGGGGCAATCGTACTTCTCTTTCTTGGGACAATAATGCCAGAGAAGATGCAGAGAAAGAATTTGAAGAGAAACATGAAGAGAAAATTCATCTGTGTTGTTTCAAAAATACTAGCACATGTTATACTAATCGATGAACCAGTGTGTGAATGTGTACACACGTGTGTGTGTGTGTGATCACTAACTTTTTGAAGACTTTTGAAATTTCAGACTAACTTTTCTTTTTAATATACAATGAAATATTGCTTTCTACAACATACCCAGAAAAATAGAAAGTTACAGAGTTTCTTCTTTGTAAATAGAATATAAGCTTTTCACACAGAACACATTGCAATATTCTCTAAGGTGAAAGCTGAGAAATCATTATAGATAGCTCAAAAATGTTCTTCCTTCGAAACACTGCACTTATGGACAAATAGGATCATTTGAAACCTTAGGAAATGGTTGAGAAAATTCATCAATGTGAAAAGACAACCAAAGACAACCATTTTATTTGGTCTAAAATGAAGTAACATTTTATAGGACTGAGTTTCAGTTTCATGAAAGTTATAATGAAAACAAATGAGTGACTTATTTTTTGCTTTCTATAATGTAAAAATAAAAATCTCCTTGCCTGAGTTAGCCTTATCTGGTTTTGTAACCAAAAGCTCTGAGAGTAGATTTAAGTGTGTGGTTTTGTTTTTGTTTTTGTCTTTAAACCTTGATAGATGGGGTACTCAGAAGTGAGTGGAAGCAGGGAGCAGGGGAACACCACTACTTTGAAACTGAACATTTTACCAGGTTCTCCAAATGGAGGATTAATATAAACGATGTGGTCAGATTACTTTTTATTTGGGGCAGGGGGATACTTTGCTGGGTTTTTGTTACGGTAAAACCAAAAACAATTTTACTCTACAGTGGGACATTCAAAATAGTGAGGAAGCAAAATAGCTCTAAATAATCATAAAAAGGTTGTTTTTGTTTAGTCCCTATTTATATCTCTGAAGATGATTATGTTTTCTGGAGGCAGGCTTTGAACTGGGGGTCAAGAGTGGTGGATGAGAGGGAAACTCCATCTGTGTCTTGCTGGATCTCAGAAGGTTGTGGGGCAACTGAACTCCAGGCAAGGAGCCCATGACCAAAGGCACTTCTCTTTCAAAGATGCCAAATGCTCCCCGCATCATGTTGGCAGACCAAGTAGAGTCCCTTCCGCACCCCATTCTGTCTCTATCGCCACATCCCAGCTACCTTATGAAAGGACGTGGCCTTTGTATAGGTCATCTTTTGTTTGTTCTCCTCTGTCGTCATTCCTTCGTGTACCCACCATTTATCTGTGAGGTATAGTTACACACAGTAGCAGAATCTTAGCTGAGTCTCAGTGACTTTGTTCCCTCTCAGGGTGGATCAGGAGGCCGGCAAAAACGTTGGGGAAGCCAGCCCGGTGTTAGAATCAGAAGATAATTGATTGAGGGGACTCTGCAAACCAGAACAAATTGGTAGAACATATAAGCATTCTTTGGATCAAGAAAATACTGGACTTCCAAAAATCAAATGGGATACCAGCCGCAACTATTCCTATGTGTTGCAGAGAGGTATGATCCCCAAAGCCTGGAAAAGCCATGCATATTTGAGTGATAGTTATGAAAAACGGAAGTACATGGGGCAGACATGAAATACTAGAATGTATGGTGTTGGCCTGTCTGGTAGGTTTCCTCTCTCCGCATCTCTCATTTTTTTTCTGTCAGAGAAGCCACTGGCGTTGCTACTACTGGGGTCCTGGTCACCTTATACTGGACAGCTATGAATGGAGGGACAAAGAAAACTTAGATGACACTGCCATTCAGAACCATAGTCCTTGTTGCTTCTGAATCCTTCCCTTCGATCATTAATACTTCTCAGCAATTTTTATTGTCTATGCTTCTTTTTGGAAGTTCCCCTTTCTCCTTCTACCACTAGTTGAATGACCTTCTGTATTCTCGTCAGTCCAAATTGCAAAGGATAGCATCAGATTGACTGGGACAATTAATCAGCCCCCTATTAAGAAGAGAGCCTCTTGCAGCAGGCCCTGCATGTGTTGCTGACCCACGTGTGGTTAGGCTAGCCTTAGCTCAGGTGGCCATACTTCTCTACAGAGTATAAAGGGCAGCGTACCGGTGTTTCTGAGAGCAGGTCACTGGGAAGATTTCAGATCGAGGGAGAGACTCTGGGCACCGGGCCAGTAAAAGCCCTTAGTGAAACAAATGCACATTCAAATACAGAAGAAAACAGCATTTGATGAAAACGTGCGCACATACAGTGAAGTATGTTTCTGCTAAAGGTCATGAAATCAAAGAAAGAGGTTCAAATACTTGTCACCACCACAGACCACACTTACATGGCAACAAAAAAGTCAAATCTCTTACTGTCCAGGTCAAATTCCTAACATGTGATTCATTGTTGAGCTCTGTCTTTCTAAAATAAGGAAAACACTGGCCAGTTTTAGTTCTGCTTTTTATAATAAAGCATGCAGTTGTGGCTTTTATTAGTTCCAAAAGAGAAAGCATACTACGTGAAATAGTAAACCACAGCTTGATGGTCCCTTGGTAATCACATTCCAGGGATGCCACAGTTCAGTTATCCAAGTATTGATGAAAGGCTAACTTTTTATTATACACAAACCAATTTAAACTGTTCTTACAATGAATAAAAAAAGTCATCTTTGCTTGCACAATTACACAATTACATGGTTTTCAGCAATCTCTAAATGTTTCTTTCTTTAAAATTCCCTTGGAACATGGCTATTTTTATATTACCTATAGGTAGATTTTTTTGGTGTTTTTTTTTTTTTTTTGGAAATCTGAGGAATAAAATTAAAGTCAAATTTTGACTTGCTTCTATCTCAAGGTCAGGCAATACCTCCAAACCAAATGACTTAGTGGTAAAAGAGGCTCAAAATCAATATTCCAAAGACCTACTGCATCAAGTCCCCTGGTTCCCAGCCACTGTATTCTCGCTCTCCTTGCATTTGGAGCCATTTGACACCTTGATGCAGGCTCAGCCACTTCTCGGTTCCAAAGGCCCTCGGTGGGAAGGATTTGAGGACAACCACACCACACCGGACGGGCCAGCTTCGAGATACACTTAGGGCGCTTCCTTCTCAGAGTCTGTGTCCGGTTCTCCTGACTTGGATTTTTCTTGTTTCTGAAACCCGGAATTAAAAACAAGTTTTTGAAAAATTGGCTCTGTGTCTTGGAAACAAGTCGCTGACATTTGTGGGATTTATCTTTCGTTTTTAGACATGGACACGTCTTCCCAGAACATCCGGTCTGCTTTCCGTTCACCCGGTCCACAATTAGAGTGTTCTACGTGTAATGCCCCAGCATGATACCCTGGGGACCCGAGAGGCGCCTACGGAGCCCCGGAGCCCGATCGGAAGCCAGCAAACTATGGCCTAGAGTCCGCAGCTGCCCTGCAGCCTGTTTCTGTAAAGCTTGCCAGCTGAGTACGGTTTTTATTTGTCAGACTGGTTTTTTGTTTTGTTTTGGTTTTTCTTTTGTTTTTTTGTTTGTGTAAATTTTTTATTATGTTAGTCCCCATACAGTACATCATTAGTTTTTGATGCAATGTTCCATGATTCACTATTTGTGTATAACACCCAGTGCTCCATGCAATATGTGCCCTCCTTAATACCCATCACCCGCCTGTCCCATTCCCCCACCCCCCTCCCCTCTGAAGCCCTCAGTTTGTTTCCTGGAGTCCAAAGTCTCTCATGGTCAGGCTGTTTCTTTAAAAGAAAGAGGAAGAAGACTATGCAATAGAGGCTGCCAGTGGCGTAGGAAGCCTAAAATGTTTACTATTTGGCCCTTTACGGGAGAAGTTCGCCAATCCTTGAACCAAATTACCACAGAGCCAGAGAGTTGATCTAGCCCTCAGTCCATTGCTGCCCTTGCTGTTTAAAAGGAAACTGCTTTTGTGGTCTCTCCTTATTGGGGTGTTTAATTTAGTAAAAGCATTTGCCAACTAAACAATTCCATATCAAGAACCAGAGTCTGTGTTGGCTGGCTTCAGAAAATAAACCACATATAAAAGAGCAGTTTCTGGGGCCCCTGGGTGGCTCAGTGGGTTAAGCATCTGCCTTCAGCTCTGGTCATGATCCCAGGGTCCTGGGATTGAGCCCCACATCAGGCTCCCTGCTCAGTGCGGAGCCTACTTCTCCCTCTCTCTCTGTTCCTTCTCCCTGCCCCTGCTTGTGCTCTCTCTCTCTCAAATAAATAAATAAAATCTTAAAAAATAAAATTAGAAAAAATATATATCCTAGTATTTCCTTATCTTTACATCCATTTCTCTATATTATCCTGAGAAATTTCTGGTAACATAGTTTAAGCATTGGCTACCACCATACCCACATTTCTGTCAAACATTCTGAGCTGCTCAAGTGAGCATATTGAACCCAGAATCCCTGGCAAGGCACCCAATGCAAAATAATCAATTCTATCTAAAATTATTCTTCTCTCTTCTTGGTCTGACACCCTCGGAATCCATTCCACACATACTGCAGGTTTTTGCCATCACAAATGAGCAAAATCTCGTTGATTCTTTTTGTTGTTGTATAAATCTTGTCCCTCCAGCTTTGACTTTGTCTTTGCCACCACAGGAGCACGCCGGGATGGATTCTAGCTCTGGCTCTGAAGGCAACGTTGGAGTGTAGACGCACAGACAGCTGACAACTGCTGACTTACTTCCCTCGGGTGAAGTCATCACGGGGCCCTCTGGCAAGAAAAGAACAGCCTCATTAAATAGGAGACAAATTTGCTTCTGCTTTCAAGGAATCGTTGGTGGAATGTGGGCTTCTAAGGTACTCAGAGGCCTAGGAGTCTGCCAAATTCCCTACTTCGGTTTTCCTGATCCCATTCTTTCCGAGAAATGCCCTCGTGTTCATCTAAGAAACGTAAACTCTGCGAATCCACACTGTGTTGCCTCTCAGAAACCTGAAATCGGTCTCTGTTCTATCTTTGGGCTCTGTCAGTTCAAAAGCCACCAGACAGAAGAGAGGCCTGAGGGCAGGCATGGGAGTTCCTCAATTCTCTGACTGTACCTTGGGCAGAACACTTTACATTTTATTTTATCATTTTTCCTTTAAGTTCTCTGGACCAGACAGAAAAATCTACCCCACATCGTCACAGCCGTCCTTGCATTCTTTATTCTTCTCATCATGACCAGCCTCTCTTTCATCACCAGAACATCATCACTGATAGGCCCTTTATTCGGAACAACGCAGCTGATGGTATCAGTTCATACATCACCGTACGTACCAGTGTCTATTTTAGGGCACCAACAGATTCCTAGCTGCCTGCAGTTCAAGCCGGTGAGCTAAGCCATCTCAGAATCTCACTTTAAAAAAAAAAAAAAAAAAAGATTTTATATATTTGTCAGAGAGAGAGAGAGAGAGAGACAGGAGCAGGGGGGAGGGGCAGAGAGCGAGGGAGAAGCAGACCCCCCGCTGAGCAGAGAGCCTGACTCAGGGCTCCATCCTAGGACTCTGGGACCATGACCTGAGCCGAAGGCAGATGCTTAACTGACTGAACCACCCAGGAGCCCCTCAGAATTTCACTTCTTGAGAGAGGGTCACTTACCACCGCAACACCCTGGGAGGGTTCAGTTATAGAGAGCAAAACCTGCTCTAGATGGTGTCCGCAGAAAGTATTTGTTCTATCGGGGATTACATGGCTTATTAAATTGTTTATAAACTGAAGAGACTTTAGTCTGATCTTCCAGGGAAAGAAATCTTAAGTCCTGAGACAGAACGGCTGTTGCCCCGGCCATAATCAGGAAGCAGCCTGGCGGATCAAGAAGGCAGGGTGACAGCTGCTAGCTCAAGATCAAAGCACTTTCGCTTCAGCCTGCACCGCAGAAATGGGAGTCTCACGTCATGTTTCCCTCCACTCTTACTTCAGTTCTGCCTTTAAGTCTTATGTAAAGGCATCCGGGTGACAGAACATAAATCACGTCCAGAAACGTGGGAAATGTAGATTTAGCTCGCTAGCCTCTGCAGTATAGGAAGCCACACTGGAAAGAGGAGGGAATCGATTTTGAGAAAGCCAGTCTGCAATATCCACCACAGGCCATCCTGCCCTTCTGGCCACGTCTCTATACTGACTGCCCTTCCAGTGTCCATTGCTAACTATTAGGCAAATATCATCCCCTCCTCCTCCATTTTTTGGTATTTAAACTGCTCCCCGATATGAACTACTTTCCTGGAGTACTGTTACCTGCTTCTGCTTGTCATACTCTTTACATGCAGCATTTTGCTTGCTGGATTGAACTTTTCCCTGTTTCTGCTGCTGTCTTCTTCACAGCGCCTGCCCCAGAGACAGCCTATGACTCGATCAGATCCCAATGCAGTTTGGATGCCTTGCATTGAATCTCATGATACAACAATTAAGAATTTTTAATGGCAAAAAAAAAAAAAAAGAATTTTAATGGCATCAATCTAAATAGATTGCCAAATAGAATCCAAATTTTCAAAAAGGTCTATATCCACTCTTTCGAACTGACCAACAATAATATTAATATCTACAAAGTTTATATGTGGGAAATAAATAATACCTTGAATCTTCCTTTTAATTCAGATACATATACAAAACGGTCTACGGTTTTCTCCTTTTTCTTTTTTCCCTTTTTTTTGGTGTTGTAATTTTATTTTATTATTTTATTTGAGTACAGTTGACACACCATGTTACATGAGTTTCAGGTGTACGACACGGTGATTCAACATCTCCGCACATGATGTTCTGCCCACAGTGTAGCTGCCATCTGTCACCCTGCGACGCTATGACAATACCATTGATTATATTCCTCATGCTGTGCCTTTTATTCCTGAGACTTATTCATTCCATAAGACAGAATACTTCTTCTGATTCAAATATTTCCTTTCATTCTCCCCAAAATATTAATTATGCTGATCAGTCATCCTCAGTTAACCAGATTTACCCTAATTAGCTGATCTCTTTTCTTCCAAACTACTTGGCTCCTGAGTCTTTATAAATTGAACTTAGGATTTTTCTGAAGAATCTAGTACAAAATGAATTATATGGCTTTTTTCTGTACATAATTAGATTTCGTAAAGATTTTTTTTCTATCAGTGAATCACTGAAAGATCACAGTTACCCTCACTACTCCATGACCTCTCTATACTGGTCAGAGCGAAATGTAAAAAGAGCTCATAGGAAATGTTAGCCTTGTCCTACTATGTCGAGTCTCCCTAACAGCTGGTCCGTTACAGGATTTTATTCTTCATCTTATACATAGTTTAAATCAGGTTGACTTTGATATGGGTAGAGAGTTCTGTTTTATTCTGTTTGAGATTTTTGTTGACTTGTTACTTGTACCACCAATAAAATAGCCATTTGTTCTAAAACAACCACTACATATTTTTTGGGAGCTCAAGTATCCAGCATATAGTTCCAAGGTTTCTATCTTTGATGAGTTAGGAAATTGGTTTTTTGTAAATGTGTCTGACACATCTGATTCTAAAAATAAACTTTGGATTGCTCCCAGGTTGGCCTTCTGAAATTACATAATTTTCACAAGTTATTAATATCACTCAGAATTTCTCTTTCCATGCTGTTTTTAAAATCAACACATTGTCTCCCCCGCTATCACCACCAACCCTAAGTCATTCTTTTTTCTTTTAAGGAGGTCCTGACTACGAGAGGCGTTGATTGATTTTTGTCTTTTTGAGCAGCAATATTAGGAAATTTGGGCCCCTCACGTAGCTCCACTCCCAAGCCCACCCCATGTTTTATCAAGACCTTAAAAACAGACATTTCTATTTGTTCCAAATTCCCTTTTTCATTGTTAGCCACGGTCTTTTTCAATGCAGAAGCAAACCACGTGGTGGACTGTCTAGTCCGCGGTGTTTACAACCAGGTCTGCACGTGGTTAACAAAGTGTGCCCCAGCAGGCAATATCAGTGGCTTTGGTTCTCTGCAGCTTGTCATCATCATCGATGGATTATTGCAGCCAGCCTAATTATGCAGCAATTTGTATCGATTGTTTAGAGAGGCAGTGGTGAATCCTCGTAACTAAACTTGCAAACTAAGATTTGTTGCTTCTCAAACTATACAGACTCAAGACAATTCAAACACCTCCTGAACTGACATAACTGTTAGGTATTCATGATTCCACGTGGTCTAATCAAACCAGAGGGGAACTTAGCTTTCCAAGCACTTACATATGGCTTTAAAAGGTGACTTGGTCACCAGCGTGGGGTTGACAAAGTCTTTTCTTACTGGTTTTTAATTATTGTCTGATTTTTGTTCTTTTTTTTTTTTTTAAAAGATTTTATTTATTTATTTGACAGAGATAGAGACAGCCAGCGAGAGAGGGAACACAAGCAGGGGGAGTGGGAGAGGAAGAAGCAGGCTCATAGCAGAGGAGCCTGATGTGGGGCTCGATCCCAGAACGCCGGGATCACACCCTGAGCCGAAGGCAGACGCTTAACCACTGTGCCACCCAGGCGCCCCTGATTTTTGTTCTTTTAAAATGAAAGTTAGTGCAGAGATTATCCATGGACTTCATTTAATATATGAGCAAGCTGGGTCAGCCAATATGTTTGTGCTATGATAGAGTTAAGTTAATATCAAATAGATCTTAAGCCATTTTTTTCACATTTAAATATTGAACTAGATGGAGCCCCAGAGCTCTATTTTACATTTAAGAGTCAATTTTTTTTAAAAGATTTTATTTATTTATCTGACAGAGAAAGAGAGAGCATGAGAAGGAACACAAGCAAGGGGGAGTGGGAGAGGGAGAAGCAGGTTTCCTGTGGAGCAGAGAGCCTGATGCGGGGCTCGATCCTAGGACCCTGGGATCATGACCTGAGCCGAAGGCAGACTCTTAACAACTGAGCCACCCAGGTGCCCCTACATTAAGAGTCAATTTTTAAATGACTTCTCAGTTTTGAAAAATATATCTTTTCTGTTGGAAAAGGAGGAAGACTTTCAGACATAAGGGTAGTGTTCTTTATGACTACAGTTCATCAGTGACAGGACTATAGTCATATGGTTATGTGTGTCTGTGTGTGTGTGTGTGTGTGTGTGTGTGTGTTCAAATTGCTAGCTAAGAGCCGATGATGTCTTAAAGACAAGTACAACAGTTTCCTAAATGGATAATATTAGAAAAGCCTATTGACTGGCAAGTCGTAGGTGACTCCAGTCCTTCTTGAATTACTAAAAATAGGCAATGCTCCATTTGCTCTTTACCTAAAATAAATGAAGTTCCTCCAACTCATGAACACTGCAATAAAAGGTCAAAATCTTTCATTTCCATCTCAGGAGCAGTGTCTCTAAAAGACACTATGCCCTATGCCTTTGCTGAGGAAAACAGTTGAAGGGATAGCAATTTTTAATTATAGTATACAAGGTTCTTCTAATGACCTTGTGACTTTGGGACATTAAAAAGCCTGTTCACTAACAAGACACAAAAACAGAAGAAACCTGAGTGAAAATGTCAATTTAAACATTACATAGGAATCCATTTAATGGTGCATGAGTGAAAGAAAATAAGTTGTACGTATTTTTTTAAATAACCTTTTAAAAATAACTGCATTCCCTTCACTTTCCTTATTTATATTATATTTCTCTGAATATGTGAACGTGCATTTCTTTTTGTTATGCTATTGAAATTGCTACTGGATTGGCCTGTGATTTGGATAAAGTAATGCAAGATTTAAGTGTAAAATTTTGATTACAATAATAGAATACGTATTCATAGAGAAAGAAAGAGAAAATGTTTTTACTCATTGGGTCAACCATTGGTGACTGAGTTTCAGGACGATCTGTCAGGTAAGCAAAAGTATCCCATGTAGTAGAGTCTACCAATCATTTCTTTGGTGCTACTTTCAAATATTTGTTTCCTAGTTATAAAAGTATTAACACTCATTTAGAAAATTCAAAAAAGCATTTTAATTAAAAAGGTCTATCTTAACCCACCCAGAGATATTTACTATGTGTATTTTCATGGATTTTATTCCAATTTTCAGTGGTTAAGAACATGGGATCTAGAGCCAGTTCAGATTACTATTATGCCATTTGTAAGCCTTGAGACTTTGGGCAAGTACCTTCATTATTTTGTGACTCAGTTTCCATATCAATAAAACAGGCATGAAATAGAGATAATTCATGAATCCATTGACAATATTAAATGAGGTGATGCATGTAAAGTTCTTAGGAAAAATTCCTGATATATAAGAGTATAGTATAGTATAGTATAGTATAGTATAGTATATAATAGCTTTAGTTATCATGGTTAAGGTTTTCTATCTCATATATTTTTCTTATATTCATGATTTATTATGTTTTGGGGCATCCGCAACTTAAAAAGAGATTCATGAACCTTCTGGAAAATTTGGAAAATATGGACAAGCATTTAAAAATAAAATTACACATCTTAGTATATTGTTAGACATAAACACTGTTAATATCTGGGTATACAGTTTTAAACCATCTTTGATCATGATAGATCTCAAGTACTGTGGTGGGATTTTATTTTATTTTTTTTATTTTTATTTTTTTAAAGATTTTATTTATTTATTCGACAGGATAGAGACAGCCAGCTAGAGAGGGAACACAAGCAGGGGGAGTGGGAGAGGAAGAAGCAGGCTCATAGCGGAAGAGCCTGATGTGGGGCTCGATCCCATAATGCCGGGATCACGCCCTGAGCCAAAGGCAGACGCTTAACCGCTGTGCCACCCAGGCGCCCCTGTGGTGGGATTTTAAAAAAATATGTAATACATAGGAATAAATTTAACAAAAGTAGCAGAAGGCTTATATAATAAAAATCATAAACATTACTGAGGGAAATTAATTTCTAAATGATTAGAAAAATATTCCTTTGACTTGAATGGGAATACTCATGAGTGTTAAGATGGAAGTTCTTCCTAAGCTGATCTGTAGGTCAACACAATCTATAGATTCAGCACAATATTTATGAAAATTCCAGTAGGTCTTCTTTTTTTTTTTTTTTTCTTTTGGCAGAAAGTGATGAGAAATGTATAGTATGTAGTATTTTCCCATTGGCCTAAAATGTATATGGAATTGCAAAAGACCTAAAGAACCAAAACAGTTTTGAAAAGAAGAGCAAATTGGGAAGTTAGGCTTCCTGATTTCAAAGCTTAATATAAAACTATAATTATCAAAACAGCATGGTATTGGCATAAGGACAGACATATTCTTTTTTATATATAAAATTTATTTGCTTTTTTAAGAAATGATTCTTGGACAAGTGGATATGCACATGCAAAAAAGAAATGCCCAAAATCTCAAGGCTTGCAAATGGCAGAGTAGTAATTTGAACTGGCTCTAGAACTGAGTGTTGGCTAGAATGTGGAGAATTGGAAAGGGGAATGTAAAATAATATACAGCTGATCTGAAAACAGTCTGGCAGTTTCTTATAATGTTATATAAATTAACTATAACCTCTCTTAGATATATGTCCAAGAAAAGAAGGAAATGTGTATCTGCACAAAGATTCACACATGAATATTTATATCAGTATTATTTATAATGGGCAAAAACTGGAAACGACCTAAATGTCCATCAACTGATAAATGGATAGACAAAATGCAGTATACCCACACAACAGAATGCTATTTAGCAATAACAAGGAACGAGTCCCTGATACGTGTCATGATGTGGCTATTCTGGGTCTTACTTATCACTAACATTTAGTTCTTGAACAACAAACTGTCAAGCAAAGGAAGCCAGACAGAACAGAGCACATATTGCATAATTCCATTTTTTTTTAATATTCAGAAAAAGAAAACCTATAGAAACAGAAAGTAGATTAGTGCTTGCCTAGGGCAGGCTATGTGGGATAGAAATGGAGATTAGCAGCAAATGGATATGAGAAATATTATTAGGGTGATGAAAATGTTCTAAAACTGATTTATGGTGATGGTTGCACAGTCTGGCAAATTTAATAAAAATTAAATGAACTGTATGCTTTAAATAGGTGAATCATATGATATGTAAAATATGCCAAAATACAGTTACATTAAATAACACCCTGATGGATTCCATCCTCAACAATGTTATCTCTGTGTCTCAAAAACAGTATGTGATCTACATTCTACATACATGGGAGCATCACTGGAGCTTGTCAAAATTACTTATTTCTAATCCACTCATCAGGAGTCTTATAGGTAAGACACAGAAATCTACATTTTTAACAAAGTCCTATGTAATTAGCATTTAATCAATCCTTTATCACACTATTTTGGAGAATTACTATGCTTAACATAATGTAACAAATGGCATCACTGCCCAGAACAAAGCAAAAATCTAAACAGCAGGTGGCCAGTGAAACAAAAGGACTGGTTTGTGCATGTGAAGGCAGACAAACACGTATAATCCAGAAGGTAGACTTCCTTGAGGATGCATGATTTAAGGTAAGATCTGAAATATGAGCAGGAGATAATTAGGGGAAGATGGTGTTTCAGTCCCACCAGCAGTTGGAAATGATAATTAGCTGTGGTTTAGGAAGGTCCTATTCCTCTTCTAGCTGCAGAGGGTATAACCTGCCCTGGGTCCGTATCTATCTGCAAATAAAGAGCTGCTTTGTTGGTAAGTAGACATGTGTTCTGATGGATGTCAGGGACCATCAGGAGTAGTAATGCTGAGATTACATGAAAGTTCTAACAAGAATAAACCCAACTGGATATCAAGATGATGTAAAGACCTAGATTTTACTTGTTTTAATCATTCATTTGCCATTTTTCAACACATTTAAGGAGGTGTGATTTACATGTATATAATTCACCCATTTTAAGTGTACAATTCACTGATTTTTAGTGACCTTATTGAGTTGTACACCATTATTATAATCCAATTTTAGAATATTTTCATCCCACCAATAACATCCCTTATGCACATTACCTGTTAATCCCTGTCTTTACACCATGTTTGTGCCTCAAGCAAGCAGTATTCTACTTTATATTTTTATATACTTGTCTTCACTGGATAATTTTATATAAATATAGTCATGCATTTGGGAGTATGAATTTTTTCCTTTAGTATAATGTTTATGAGGTTCATTCGTGTTGTATCATTATCAGTATTTCATTTCTTTTTATTGCTAAATAGTATTCCATTGTATGAATATACATTTTCTCTATTCATCAGTTGATGGGCATTTGCACTATATCCACTCTTTGACTATTATGTATAACAATGTTATGAACATTTACATGCAATTTTTTTTAACATGGACATATGCTTTCATTTATTTAGGGGGGATGGCTAGATGTGGAATTGCTGGAATATTTGATAAATTTATGTTTAATTTTATAAGAAACTGCCAATCTGTTTTCAAATTAGTTATACCATTTTACATTCTCATCAGCAATGCAGAAGACTTTCTGACTCCCCACATCCTTGACAATATTTGTTGTCTGTCTTTTTTAATAGAACCATTCCAATGGGCATGACATGGTTTCTCACCATAGTTTTAGTTTGCATTTCTCTAATGACTAATGATGTTGATAATCTTTTCACGTGCTTGCTAACCATTATATATCTTCTTTGGCTAAATGTCGAAATATTTTGCCTATTTTTAACTTGGCTGTTTGTCTTTCTATTCTGAAGATGTAAGAGTTGTTTGTATATTCTGAATATACATCCTTTATCAGACATGTGATTTGCAAACATTTTCTCCTTGTCTCTGGTGTGTGTTTCCATTTCCATAATGATGTCTTTTGAAGCACAGAAGTTTTGAAATTTGATGAGGTCCATTTTGTCATTGTTTTCTTTCATGGATCATGCTTTTGGTGTCATGTCCAAGAAAACTTTGCCTAACCCAAGATATCAAAAATTGTCTCCTATCTCTTCTAAAAGATTTTTTCAGCTCTTCTGCCTGTATCTCCAATCCACTTGAATTAAATCTTATGTATAGTGTGAGGTAAGAGCCTACTCTATTTTTTACACATGTGTATCTAATTGTTCCAGAATAATTTGTTGCAAAGACTATTCTTTTTTTTTCCTATTGAATTGTCTTGCCTCCTTTGTGGAATATCAACTCAACCATAAATATAAGGGTTTATTTCTAGATTCTTAATTCTGTTACATTTTTCTATATGTCTATCCTTACACCAGTACCACACCATCTTATTATCTGTATCTTTATAGTAAATTTTCAAATCAGGAATTAAACTTTCTTCGATTTTGTTTTTTTAATTATTTTGGCTATGCTGGGTCTTTTCATTCACTTATCGATATTTAGTAGTTAAACAGCCAAAAGCCTTTAAAGCTTCATTTATCTGTCAAGTTTTATTTTATTTTATTTTTTTTAAGATTTTATTTATTTATTTGACAGAGACAGCCAGCGAGAGAGGGAACACGAGCAGGGGGAGTGGGAGAGGAAGAAGCAGGCTCCTAGCAGAGGAGCCCGATGCGGGGCTCGATCCCAGAACGCCAGGATCACGCCCTGAGCCGAAGACAGACGCTTAACGACTGCGCCACCCAGGCGCCCCTATCTGTCAAGTTTTAAAGTCACCTGAGCACTATCTTGTTCACATAACAACAGAGATGAGAAAACAAACTTTGCTTTTAAGGCACAACTATAGGAGTATGACAATGTATATAAAGGACTATACATAAGCATTATGCATTTGATTTTATAAAAATCATATATATATTTAGTGCCATGCCATTGAGAAAAGAACGTGGAAATATTCTGGTAAACACTTGAATATAAAATGTTAGGGCAGAAATCTCTTCATTCAGCTATTTTATTGTTAAATTCCTGATCTTTCTCATAGCACAAAGCTGTTTTCCATAGATTGTTCATGATAGCATTACAAAATAATTGACCATGTAAGAAAACTTCGTCATAAGTACCAATTAATCCATCAAAACAAGTTAAAATAGCTATGCAAACTGTTGTTATGATTGCTAAAAAGATGCAACGGTATCTCTTGGTACGTTTTTTTTTTTATGTTTGATCCAGTTTTTACGAAATATGCTAAGGAGGTAACAAAAATATGATAAAAATCAGCAAGTGTTTCTTCAGGTGATAGATAATATCAGATGTTTACCAATTGTTTATGAATATATTATCCAATAAATCTTAATGACTTTTTTTATCTGTGAAAAAACCAAAATGAACATAGCAATCTCAGCAGGCCAGAAATATACAGCTATTACTAAGAACAAGATAGCAATTTTTGGAGTCAAACCTAGTCTGTTGATTCTTGGGCGCAGTCTGCTATTAAAAAGCTATGGACCACATTTCTATATAATCATATAAGTATTCTGAACTAGCTCCTTTAATCAAAAGCATTCTGAAATTATGAGAAATTTGCTGGTTATTTTTCACATAGAAAGGAAATTCCCCCATATAACCCTGCACTAACATTTACTATGCTGAACTGTATTAGTCATTATGAGGGATGATGGGAGGTTTCCTTCTACCACAGAACTTCAAGGTAGGTCATGAAATAGGACTTTTTGTAAAATTTGTCATTTCATGGTTCCTGAAATAGAAACTTTTATGCAGCACCAAATCATGCTTTGACTAGATTCTATTGGCTTCCCTATTGTTCCTCACTCATGTGTGAACCAGGTGGGGCATGCCCCATCTCTGCCTTGAATCATTACAGATATCAAGCATCACTCTTAGTTGTTCACATGAAAGATGCTTACAGCAGGGAATGTACTTTGTGAGTACTTTAACAAAATTTTTAAGGTCTTTATCCAGGATAAAGATTACCATCCACTTTATGGACGTACATGAAGCCCAGCTGCCTGATCTTTTTCTCAAGTAGCACAGAACCCATATAAAGTCTTCTATAATATTAAGATGAGCTAGTTTACAGAAGAAACAGCTCAACTTTACGTGTCATAAAACCATCTGACAAAAGCCACCTGTTACTTCCAAAACTTCCTACCTCCATTCTCTCAGGTATGCTTTTTATGTTCAATGACAAGGAAATAATAAGTCAATTAGCACTAATTAAATTAACTGACAAACCCCTTAACTTCCTGAACAAAGGATTTCTAAATCCATGAGTTCCCAAAAACTATGTATGTTCTGCTAATAGTAGGCCAGTTAAAAGCAAGTTCTTTTCTTCAGTAATAAATCAACCATAATGAACACAGTCTACCAAAACTGCTTTCTCTCAGTCCCTAACTCTCAGCCACATGCATGGGGAGGCACATGAGCTTATTCTGGCAGCTTTAGTAAGTGTTATAGAACAGTGATCCTCAAATTTTAATATGCATACAAATCACCTGAGATCAAAATGCAGATTCTGGTTCAGGAAGTCTGGGGTGGGTCTGAAATTCTATTTCTAACAAGCTCCCAGCTGACACTCAGGCCGGTAGTCTGTGGCCCACACCAAATAAGAAAGTAGTTGAGTTCTTGAGTGGGGAAACCATACCTGCAGGGATGAATATTCAGGTCTAGAGTGCTTGCATTCTTTCAACATATTGTATAGAAACAGTTTAGGAACTAGAATATCAAGGAGTTGGACTTCAGGGGGAAAAAAAGCAGGAGGCATTTGTAAGCCTAAACATCATTGTTCCCTAGTGCAGAGCTTTGAAATGACAAACTCATTCCTTTGTTCACTTATTCATTCATGCATGTGAAATATATTGAGTGCCAGCACTGTACTAGATTCCAGGGTGTAAGGTTAAACAGGTAAAACCCTAGCTTTAAGAATCTCACGATCTCATCCAAATAAAGAACAAATTGTGAGATGAAGGTAACCATCTACGGTTGCATGCAAAGAAGAGTGAAGACAGAAGGAAAAGTGTTTCACTTTGTGCTGTGGGATGACGAGGCAGGCAGCTCAAGGAAGAGGTCATAGTAAAAATCAATAAGGATTCTTTGATGACTTAACTTGTGTTACTTCTAAGTACTGTTCTAAACACTTGAACTCTTACAATGACCCTTTAACATAGATAAGCTTATTATCCCTATTCTATAGCTGAAGGAACAAAAGCAGGAGAAATTATGTAATTTGACCATTACATAACTTACTGGTGATAAGTGACAACAGCAGATTAATACTATTTACTAGCATATCCCACAACGTAGACATTCTTGGTAATCACTAAGATTTCTGGCTCTCCTTTCCTTCAGGGCACATTCCTCTGTAAATATATGCATGGACACACACCACTGAAATGTGATCATTTCAGCAACATGTGTCACTTCCAGGAAGAAGCGTTTAATAGCCAGTGCACAATTTTTCATGCTCTCTTTACAAGAGTCATGGAAGTACCTGTTGACGTGGAGTTGCTATAATACCAAAATACCCTGGGATGTTGAGCCTGCACGAAAAGGACACCATCCCCAAATTGTCTCCTAGATCCATGCAGGATCTTGCAAGTGCAAGAGAGAAGCTTGTGTTAGTCACATAGATTTTGATATTGTTTGTTACTGTAGCCTAACTTGGTCTATCTTGACAATACATTACAGCTGAGGTGATGCGCAAGGTATCTTACAAAATAGGATGAGTTTAAGTCACCGGAGGAGGGGAAGGAGTGCAGGGAGGAAGCTCAAGGTGGACATAGAAGACAGTCAGAGTCATGAAACCGAATGGTAAGTTTAGAAAAGTTCAGGTAGTTACGTTTTACTGGAGAAGAAAGTTCTGAGGAAGTGATGGAGGAAAAAGAGAAAAGGTATGACTCTCAGACCCCTCTGAAAGAAAGAGAAGGAATGGAGAAGGCATGAAATCTGGGTCGTGCCCATCAGGGTTGCACATGGAGGAAGGTAATCAGATTCAACTCAAGGTTAAATAGAAGACACAAGTTTCTGGATAGGAAATCAGAAAAAAAACATTCTGCTGGAAAGAGGATTTAGCCACAAATAAGGAGGTAGGAGAGAGAGAACAGAGGAAAAGAAGCAAGACAAACCAAGAATAAAAAACCTAGACTAGAGCTAGAGGAAATGGAAGGTATAGAAGTGGGAAGATGGGCTCGAAAGAAAGAAAGAAAGAAAGAAAGAAAGAAAGAAAGAAAGAAAGAAAGAAAGAAAGAAAGAAAGAAATGTATATATATGCAGGATATGGCTATTCTCACCCACGTACCTAGCACATGTTCCTCTGGGGTTTGCCTTTTCCAGAGACCTCACCTAGATGATGCCTATTCACCAGGCTCAAAAATGTGGCCTCTGAGAAGTCTTCACCTTCCCACACTCCCATTGCCCTCACCCTAGGGCCCACCCAGCACTCCTACATCTTCACAAAGTTCCTTCACTTTTATCACTACATTAATCCAAGGGCTTTTCAAATTTCCATTCATTTGTCTGTGTCCCAAATCGTAACAAAATTATTTAAGAGAAAAATTGTATCTAGTTTACTTTTGTAATTCCAAGGCCAAGCTCAGAGCTTGTCCATAGTAGTTACTTAATACTTGGCAATGACTCTAGCAAAGCCAGAGGAAGAATTCTACCCCTGCTCTGCCGAATGTTTAATATATGACATAGGAGCTCAGAAATAGATCTGAAACAAAGATTAAAATTGGGCCATCTTTAGTGAATTCACTCATTCAATAAATATTTACAAGCACTTTTTATGCTAAATGATGAATATTCTGGTGAACAAAGAAGATACAACATTTCTATGATGTTTAGATACTCACGGAAGAGAAGGTGTTAATTAAAACCACACATGTGTAAATAATTAATTTATAAAAACAGCTCTTCTCAATGTCTCCAAGGGTCTCTGCATTGCTAAGTCTAATATGAAATTCTCAGTCCTGGTCTTATTTGACTTACCAGCAGCATTTCACACAGGTGGTCACTCTTCCTTGAAAGAAGATTCTCCATGCCCTTAGTTTTCCTTTTGCCCTTCTCCATCTCATCACAAGGTCCCTCCTCATCTCTCAAACTCCACAAGTGGGTGTGCCCAAGGCTTTCTTCTGTTTCCTTTCACATTTCGTTCTCAACTGTGATCTCATCCAGACTCATGCTTTGAATGCCATCTGTAAGCTGAAGACACCCAAATTATATTTTCAGTCCAGCTTCTTCTTTGAACTCTAGATCCCTGTGTGCCAACTGCCTACTTCATATGTCTATTTGGGACACATGTCTAACAAACACCTCAGATAAAACATTTCCAAAAGAAAGTTCTTGTCATTTTCCTGTGACCAGCACTTCCTGCAGTCTTTCCCATCTCAGGTAGTTGGAGTTCCACTTTTGTAGTTGCTCAGGACAAAAGGTTTGGTCTCATCCTTAGCTTCTGTCTCTTCCTCACACCCCACATCTTATCCATTAGCAAATCTTACTCTCAAAAAATATTTCTAACTTTACAATTTTGTACTACCCCTACTGCCACTACTCTGGTCCAGTTCAGCATAGTTTCTCGCCTAAATTATTTCAGTAGCCTCCTAATTGGCCTCTCAGTTTTTACACTCACAATTCTTTCTCCACGTGGCAACCATAGTGACCTTGTTAGGTCAGATCATGTTACTCCTCAGAACCCTCCTATCGCTCCCTATTTCACACAGACTAAACACAAAAGACCTTCCGATAGCCCATAATCCTCCAAATGATCTGGATGAAATATGGTCTATCCTGGAAAGCATCTTATGATTTTAGGATTTAAAGTATTTTTCTAAAATTCATTTCATGTAAAGAAAATACAGAACTATTCATCAAAGATCCAAGATACCTTTTTTTTATTATTTATATTTTCTGAATGGCAGTATCAGAGCAATTGAATGGAAATGGATCTCTTCTCTCTTAGAAACACCTTGAAAAATCATAGTTCATTGTCCTTTAAAGAATATTGTGTGTCCATTTAAATAGGCTCCCAGAATCTGTTCCTTATTTAGGCAACATCTGAGTTGCAAGGTAATCAGCTGTAACAGAGATTTAAAGAAAGAGAAAAAGCCTACTTCAGCGATGGAGTTTGAAAAGGGCTACTTAAGTCAATCTCAGCAAAAATTTTTGTGCTATTTATTTCCTCTTATTCTATTTCGCCACCAAATCACAGAGTGCTTCATTGTTAACCTGCAAGTATTTACCACTTACCTCATACTGAATAAGAAATATTTTCTACTCTGATCTTAGATTGGAGTGAGGTTACATATCTGAGTATGTGTACATATGTTAGAGAGATAACAAGAGTGATAGAGAGATAAAGACAGAAAAAAAAATTAATCCAGAGAAAATGAAGGTAGTGGGCTAATCTATCTCTTTGTACAGGAGGGGTAGCTAACCACCAAAAGGCCAACTGGGGGTCATAAAAAAGCTGAAACAAAGACACAAAGGTGGTTCTCCCATCACTTCACTCTTTAAAACTAGAGAAAACAAAAAAACAGAAAGAAAGAAAGAAAGAAAGAAAGAAAGAAAGAAAGAAAGAAAGAAAGAAAAGAAAAAACGATTTTTGGTGACTAGAAAACACCACAGCCTCAACCCAGAATCCATTTTAAAAAGCCACCAAATCAAAACCAAGTCAAGAAAGGATTTTGAGGGGCGCCTGGGTGGCACAGCGGTTAAGCATCTGCCTTCGGCTCAGGGCGTGATCCCGGCGTTATGGGATCGAGCCCCACATCAGGCTCCTCCACTATGAGGCTGCTTCTTCCTCTCCCACTCCCCCTGCTTGTGTTCCCTCTCTAGCTGGCTGTCTCTATCCTGTCGAATAAATAAATAAAATCTTAAAAAAAAAAAAAAGAAAGGATTTTGAATGGGAGCATATTACTATGCAAATGCAGGCATCCTAAGGAACTCTCCAAAAGTAAGTGGAAAAGCAAGAAGAAGCAGGCAGACGACTCTTGCTCGAAGCTAGGAGTATGAGAAAATTTGAGGAGTGTCCCTGATCCCAATTCAACAGGCCAAAGTGGCAGAAGAGGCACAGCTAAACAAGGAACCAGTCAGACATGCCACCTTTGCAGGGAGCAAGTGTAGTAGAATTGAGGACAGAAAGATGATGGCCATCAGGAATGTAGCTGTGGACCCAAATCTGCTGAAGGAAAGCAAATGCCAAATCATGATGGAAAAGACCTGGGACATTAAGGCTTCTCTCTGAGTCCTAGGAATCCCTGCCTGATGTAGCTAATGATTTCTATTCATCCAGCAGTGTCTCTGCCCTTGCTCTGAGCTACAATCATAAAGAATTTTTATTTCTGAAGCTTCTTTGCATATCTCGAAGGCAATGGCACAGACCACAGTGCAGCTCCCTGGTATTCCTAATGGCCAGTAGAGGCAGCAGCAAAGAGTATTCCACCCACCACCACCAATATCAGTGGAGTTAGCTGTTCCAACTGTGTGTATGTGGACTCCAACAGCACATGCCTTGCATACTTGAAAGGGGATATTAGGTTGTATCTGTGAGGGGTTAAGATAAATGAGACAGATTATTGCTAGCCAACTTTCAGATTAAACAGCATGCTAAACTCCACTCACTGGATATGCATAACCAACAGGTTTCAAGGTGGAGGCTGGAAGTACAGAGTGAAGATCTCTCAAATACATTCAGGTTTATTATACTACAACTATTTATAAAATATTTTATTTTTAAAACACGGAAAATCTAAGGCAAATGCAAAATCAGATGGGATTTGAGGGCAGCAGAAAGTTATCTAGAGCAAACTTTCAAGCCTAAAAGCAAAAGAATCAACTAACTTATTTTTAAGGGAGAAAATTAGGTTGGCCTTAAAATTATTCATAACAATGTTAATACCAAAATATAGGGATGTTTCCGACAAAGTTGCCATAGGAATAACACATAACACTAAGAATTTTATAAAGGCAAACAATTTCAAAAGTAAAGAACTTGAGGAATATAGTAACGATGAGCCTTCTGAAAATACTACTTAATGATAAAATCCAGCCAAACCAGTGATGGATGAAGGAGCCAATGAAATAGGCCTGGATGGGAACACTGAACTTTTGGAATTTCAAAGCATCAAACAATTTACAAAATTTATGAAGAAAAAAAGCATAATACGCAATGAACTGTCATAAGGTTGTGCATCAAAATACATATATAGCACCAGAACTAATAAAGCAAAGAAGAAGAAGAAGAAAAGAAGAAGAAGAAGAAGAAGAAGGAGGAGGAGGAGGAGGAGGAGGAGGAGGAGGAGGAGGAGGAGGAGGAGAAGGAGAAGGAGAAGAAAGAAGAAGAAGAAGAAGAAGGAGAACTACTTTATGCACTATATTTAATTAATGGATGTCCTAATTATAAATCTACCTGGCATTCCTGGAATGAATCCCATTTGGTCCTGGTACATTATCTTCTAAATATGTCATTGAATTCAGTTCACTGTTTATTTAAGATATTTGCATTAGTAGTGATATTGATTGGTCTGTGATTATTTTCTTTTGTACTATCTCTGTAAGTTAGATATCAATATTTCATTTGTTTAAAAAGGAATGTGAAGTTTCCCAATAATTTCTATCCTTTGAAACAATTTTGTTGTTTTTTTGTTACAGATGTTATAGCCCTTTATCCCTAAATAATTATATATGAATCTTGTAAAAATAAAGGCATTATCACAATTTAACAATCATCTAATATCTATTTCATACTCAAACTTCTTTAGTTGTCTCCAAAATATCTTTTATAATTTTTTAAGCCAG
>NW_024423453.1:32950103-32956232 GCF_017311325.1 Ursus maritimus
GTTCAATCAGCGTGTCATATTGAATTTATTTGGATTTTTTTGGCTTTCTTGACATATAATTAGAGTCTCATAAAAAATTAAAATAGTTCTTATAGCATTAGAACTATCTGGTCTTTAAGATTTTGTTAGGCTCTCCCTGTAAAACCATTCAAGCCCAATGTTTTTTAGTAAGGTAATTTCTCTACAACTTTCCCTACTTCTATAAAAAAATTGATCTGTTTAAGCTTACTATCTAAATGGGAACATGATTGCTAAAACTATTTTCATAGAAAATTAGCCATTGAACTTACATTTTCAAATATATTTTCATAGAAGACGTATACAAAGTAATCTCATATTTTTTATTTTCTACTTTTTAATATTTTATTTAGATTCAATTTAGTTAATATATAGTGTATTATTAGTTTCAGGGGTAGAATTTAGTGATTCATCAGTTGCATATAACACCCAGTTCTCATTACATCAGGTGCCCTCCGTGATGTCCATCACCCAATTACCACACCCCTCACCCACTCCCCCCTCCAGCAGCCCTCAGTTTGTTCCCTATAGTTACGAGTCTCTTATGATTGGCCTTCTTCTCTGTTTCTATCTTACTTTGTTTTTTCTTCCCTTCCTCTATGTTCAACTGTTTTGTTTCTTAAATTCTACATATGAGTGAAATCATATGGTATTTGTCTTCCTCTGACTGACTTATCTCACTTAGTATAATACCCTTTAGTTTCATCCACATCATTGCAAATGGCAAGATATTCTTTTTGATGGCTGAGTAGTATTCCACTGTGTATGTGTATGTGTGTGTGTATATATATATCACATCTTCTTTATCCATTTATCTGCTGCTGGAAATCTGGGCTCTTTCCATAGTTTGGCTATTGTGGACATTGCTGTTAAAAATATTGGGGTGCATGGGCCCCTTCAAATTACTATTTTTGTGCCTTTGGATAAATATCTACTAGTTCAATTATTGGGTCATATGGTAGTTCTATTTTTAAATTTTAAGAAACCTCCATATTGTTTTCCAGAGTGGCTGCACCAGTTTGCATTACCACCAACAATGTAAGAGGTTTCCCCTTTGTTTCTGAGTTGTTAATTTTAGCTATTCTGACAGGTATGAGGTGGTATCTCATTGCGGTTTTGATTTGGATTTCCCTGATGCCCAGTGATGTTGAGCATGTTTTCATATGTCTGTTGGCCATTTGTATGTCTTCTTTGGAGAAATGTTTGTTGGTGTCTTCTGACCATTACTTGACTGGATTTGTTGTTTTTTGGGTGTTGAGTTTGATAAGTACTTTATAGATTTTGGATAAAGCCCTTTATTTGATAAGACATTTGCAAATATCTTTTCCCTTCTAGGTTTTCTGACTGTTCCCTTCGCTGTACAAAAGCTTTCTATCTTGATGAAGCCCCAAAAGTTCATTTTTGCTTATTTCCCTTGCCTTTGGAGACGTACCTTGAAAGAAGTTGCTGTGGCCGATGTCAAAGGGGTTACTGCCTATGTTCTCCTGTAGGATATTGATGAATTCCTGTCTCACATTGAGGTCTTTCATCCATTTTGAGTTTATCTCTGTGGATGGTGTAAGAGAATGGTCCAGTTGGATGCGGCTGTCCAATTGTCTCAACACCATTTGTTGAAGACACAGTCTTTTTTCCATTGGATATTCGTTCCTGCTTTGTCGAAGATTAGTTGACCATAGAGTTAAGGGTCAATTTCTCGGTTCTCAATTCTGTTTCATTGATCTCTGTATCTGTTTTTGTGCCGGTACCATACTGACTTAATGATTACAACTTTATAATATAGCTTGAAGTCCAAAATTGTGATGCCACCACCTTTGGTTTTCTCTTTCAACATTCTTCTGGCTATTTGGGGTCTTTTCTGTTTCCATAGAAATTTTAGAATTGTTTGTTCCAGCTCTGAAAAATGTTGGTGTTATTTTGATAGGGATTGCATTGAATATGTAGATTGCTTTGAGTAGCATTGACGTTTTAACATATTTGTTCTTCCAATCCACAAGTGTGGAATGTTTTTCCATTTCTTTGTGTCTTCCTCAATTTTTTTCATAGTGTCCTATAGTTTTCAGAGTACAGATCTTTCACCTCTTTGGTTTGGTTTATTCCTGGTATCTTATGGTTTTGGGTGCAATTATAAACTGGATAGATTCCTTGATTTCTCTTTCTACTGCCTCATTATTAGTGCATAGAAATGCAACAGACTTCAGTATGTTGATTTTATATCCTGTGACTTGCTGAATCACTGTATCAGTTCCAGCAGTTTTTTGGTGGAGTCTTTTGGGTTTTCTACATAGAGTATCATGACAACTGCAAAGGCTGCAACTTTGACTTCTTTCTTGCTGATCTGGATGCCTTTTATTTCTTTTTGTTGTCTGATTGCTGAGAGTAGGACTTCAGGTATTATGTTGAACAACAGTGGTGAGAGTGAACATCCCTGTCATGTTCCTGACCTTAGGGAAAAAGGTCTGTTTTTTCCCCATTGAGGATGATATTCACTGTGGGTCTTTCATATATGGTTTTTATGATGTTGAGGTATGCTCCCTCTATCCTTACATTGTGGAGGGTTTTTATCAAGAAAGGAAGCTGTTTTTTTGTCAAATGCTTTTTTTCTGCATCTATTGAGAGGATCATATGGTTTTTATCCTTTCTTTTATTAATGAGGTGTATCACGTTGATTGATTTGCAAATGTTGAACCACCCCTGCAGTGCAGGAATAAATCCCGCTTGGTTGTAGTAAATAAACCTTTTAATATACATTTGGATCATATTAGCTAGTACCTTCTTGAGAATTTTTGCATCCTTCTTCATTGGGGATATTAATCTGTAATTCTTTTTAGTGTGGGCTTTGTCTGGTTTTGGGATCAAGGTAATGCTGGCCTCATAGAATGAGTCTGGAAGTTTTCCTTCCATTTCTATATTTTGGAACAGTTTCAGAAGAAAAGGTATTAATTCTTCTTTAAGTGTTTGGTAGAATTCCCCTGGAAGCCATTTGGCCCTGAAGTCTTATTTGTTGGGAGATTTTTTTTTTAAATTTTTTAAATTATGTTAGTCGCCATACAGTACATCCCTGATCTTTGATGTAAAGTTCGATGATTCATTAGTTGCGTATAACACCCAGTGCACATGCAATACGTGCCCTCCTTACTACCCATCGCCAGCCTATCCCATTCCCCCATCCCCCTCCCCTCTGAAGCCCTTAGTTTGTTTCTCAGAATCCATAGTCTCTCATGCTTCATTCCCCCTTCTGATTACACCCCTTTCTTTATCCCTTTCTTCCCCTACCGATCTTCCCAGTTCTTATGTTCCATAGATGAGAGAAATCATATGATAATTGTCTTTCTCTGCTTGACTTATTTCACTTAGCATTATCTCCTCCAGTGCTGTCCATGTTGCAGCAAATGTTGAGAAATCGTTCTTTTTGATAGCTGAGTAATATTCCATTGTATATATGGACCACAACTTCTTAATCCAGTCACCTGTTGAAGGGCATCTCGGCTCCTTCCACAATTTAGCTATTGTGGACAATGCTGCTATGAACATTGGGGTGCATATGGCCCTTCTCTTCACTATGTCTGTATCTTTGGGGTAAATACCCAGTAGTGCAATGGCTGGGTCATAGGGTAGCTCAATTTTTAACTTTTTAAGGGACCTCCACACTGTTTTCCAGAGTGGCTGTACCAACTTGCATTCCCACCAACAATGTAGGAGGGATCCCCTTTCTCCACATCCTCTCCAACAATTGTTGTTTCTTGCCTTGTCAATTTTTGCCATTCTAACTGGAGTAAGGTGGTATCTTAGTGTGGTTTTGATTTGAATTTCCCTGATGGCTAATGATTTTGAGCAGTTTTTCATGTGTCTGTTATCATTTGTGCAATGTCTTCATTGGAAAAGTGTCTGTTCATATCTTCTGCCCATTTTATGATTTGTTTGTTCTTCTTGCGTGTTGAGGTTTCGAGAAGTTCTTTAGATCTTGGATACCAGTCTTTTTATCTGTAGCATCATTTGCAAATATCTTCTCCCATTCCGTGGGCTGCCTCTTAGTTTTTTTGACTGTTTCCTTGGCTGTGCAGAAGCTTTTTATCTTGATGTAGTCCCACAAGTTCATTTTATCTTTTGTTTCTCTTGTCTTTGGAGATGTGTCATGAAAAAGGTTGCTGTGGCCGATGTTGTAGAGGTTGCTGCCTATGTTCTCCTCTAGGATTTTGATAGATTCTTGTCTCACATTGAGGTCTTTCATCCATTTGGAGTTTATCTTTGTGTATGGTGTGAGAGAGTGGTCAAGTTTCATTCTTTTGCATGTAGCTGTCCAATTTTCCAAGCACCATTTATTGAAGAGACTGTCTTTTTTCCACCAGATGTTTTTTCCTGCTTTGTCAAAGATTAGTTGACCATAGAGTTGTGGGGTCCATTTCTGGGTTTTCTGTTCTGTTCCATTGCTTTATGTGTCTGTTTTTGTGCCAGTGACATACTGTCTTGATGACTACAGGTTTGTAGTATAGCTTGAAGTCTGGAATTGTGAGCCTCCCGCTTTGCTTTTCTTTTTCAGGATTGTTTTGACTATTTGGGTCCTTTGGTGGTTCCATACAAATTTGAGGATTGTTTGTTCTATTGTTATTCTGTGAAAAATGCTGATGGTACTTTGATAGGGATTACATTAAATGTGTAGTTTGCTTTGGGTAGTATAGACATTTTAACAGTGTTTGTTATTCCTATCCATGAGCATGGAATGTTTTTCCATCTTTTTGTGTCTTCTTCAATGTCTTTCAAGAGTGATTTATAGTTTCTAGAATATAGGTCCTTTACATCTCTGGTTAAGTTAATTCCAAGGTAACGTAAGGTTTTTGGTGCTATTGTAAATGGGTTGGATTCCCTAATTTCTCTTTCTTCAGTCTCATTATTCGTGTATAGAAATGCAACTGATTTCTGAGCATTGATTTTGTATCCCGCCACATTACTGAATTGCTCTATAACTTCTAATAGTTTGGGAGTGGATTCTTTCGGGTTTTCCATATAGAGTATCATGTCATCTGTGAACAGAGACAGTTTGACTTCTTCTTTGCCGATTTGGATACCTTTGATCCCTTTTTGTTGTCTGATTGCTGTTGCAAGGACTTCTAGTACTATGTCGAATAATAGTGGCGAGAGTGGGCATCCTTGTCGTGTTCCTGATCTTAAGGGAAAGGCTTCCAGCTTTTCCCCATTGAGAATGATATTTGCTGTAGGCTTTTCATAGATGGTTTTTATGAGATTGAGTAATGTACCCTCTATCCCTACACTCTGAAGGGTTTTAATCAGGAAAGGATGCTGTATTTTGTCAAATGCTTTTTCTTGTTGGGAGATTTTTGATTACAGATTCAGTTTCCTTGCTGGTTATGGGTCTGTTCAAATTTTCTATTTCTTCTTGTTTCAGTTTTGGTAGTTTATATGTTTCTAGGAATGCATCCATTTCTTCCAGATTGCCTAATTTACTGGCATATAATTACTCATAATTTCTCTTATAATTATATTTCTTCAGTATTGGTTGTGATCCCTTTTCTTTCATTTGTGATTGTATTTATTTGGGTCCTTTCTTTTTTCTTTTTGATAAGTTTGGCTATGGGTTTATCAATTTTGTTAATTCTTTTGAAGAACCAGCTCCTAGTTTCATTGATCTGTCTTTTTTAAAAATTTATTTTTATATCACTGATTTCTGCTCTAATTTTTATTATTTCTCTTCTGCTGGATTTGGCTTTATTTGCTGTTCTTTCTCCAGCTCCTTTAGGTATAAGGTTAGGTTGTGTATTTGAGACTTTTTTGCTTTTTCAGGAAGGCCTGTATTGCTATAAATATCCCTCTTAGGACTGCCATTGCTGTGTCCCAAAGGTTTTGAACTGTCATGCTTTCATTTGTATTTGCTTCCATGAATTTTTGTAATTCTTTAATATCATGGTTGACCCATTCATTCTTTAGTAGGATGCTCTTTAACCTCCATGTATTTGTGATCTTTCCATTCTTTCTTTTGCTTGACTTCAAATTTCATAGCATTGTGGTCTGAAAATATACATGGTATGATCTAATCTTTTTGTACCAGTTGAGTCCTGATTTGTGACCCAGTTTGTGATCTGTTCAGGAGAATGTTCC
>NW_024423453.1:32956242-32985785 GCF_017311325.1 Ursus maritimus
CTGGGTTCTCTATTCTGTTCCATTGGTCTATGTGTCTGTTTTTGTGCCAGTACCATGCTGTCTTTGTGATCACAGCTTTGTAGTACAGCTTGAAATCTGGCATTGTGATGCCCCCAGCTTTGTTTTTCCTTTTCAACAGTTCCTTGGCGATTCGGGGCCTTTTCTGGTTCCATACAAATTTAAGGACTATTTGTTCCAGTTCCTCGAAAAATGTCATTGGTATTTTGATCGGGATAGCATTGAAAGTGTAGATTGCTCTGCGTAGAATGGACATTTTAATTAACTATGTTAATTCTTCTGATCCATGAGCATGGAATATTTTTCCATCTTTTTGTGTCTTCTTCAATGTCTTTCAAGAGTGATTTATAGTTTCTAGAATATAGGTCCTTTACATCTCTGGTTAAGTTAATTCCAAGGTAACGTAAGGTTTTTGGTGCTATTGTAAATGGGTTGGATTCCCTAATTTCTCTTTCTTCAGTCTCATTATTCGTGTATAGAAATGCAACTGATTTCTGAGCATTGATTTTGTATCCCGCCACATTACTGAATTGCTCTATAACTTCTAATAGTTTGGGAGTGGATTCTTTCGGGTTTTCCATATAGAGTATCATGTCATCTGTGAACAGAGACAGTTTGACTTCTTCTTTGCCGATTTGGATACCTTTGATCCCTTTTTGTTGTCTGATTGCTGTTGCAAGGACTTCTAGTACTATGTCGAATAATAGTGGCGAGAGTGGGCATCCTTGTCGTGTTCCTGATCTTAAGGGAAAGGCTTCCAGCTTTTCCCCATTGAGAATGATATTTGCTGTAGGCTTTTCATAGATGGTTTTTATGAGATTGAGTAATGTACCCTCTATCCCTACACTCTGAAGGGTTTTAATCAGGAAAGGATGCTGTATTTTGTCAAATGCTTTTTCTTGTTGGGAGATTTTTGATTACAGATTCAGTTTCCTTGCTGGTTATGGGTCTGTTCAAATTTTCTATTTCTTCTTGTTTCAGTTTTGGTAGTTTATATGTTTCTAGGAATGCATCCATTTCTTCCAGATTGCCTAATTTACTGGCATATAATTACTCATAATTTCTCTTATAATTATATTTCTTCAGTATTGGTTGTGATCCCTTTTCTTTCATTTGTGATTGTATTTATTTGGGTCCTTTCTTTTTTCTTTTTGATAAGTTTGGCTATGGGTTTATCAATTTTGTTAATTCTTTTGAAGAACCAGCTCCTAGTTTCATTGATCTGTCTTTTTTAAAAATTTATTTTTATATCACTGATTTCTGCTCTAATTTTTATTATTTCTCTTCTGCTGGATTTGGCTTTATTTGCTGTTCTTTCTCCAGCTCCTTTAGGTATAAGGTTAGGTTGTGTATTTGAGACTTTTTTGCTTTTTCAGGAAGGCCTGTATTGCTATAAATATCCCTCTTAGGACTGCCATTGCTGTGTCCCAAAGGTTTTGAACTGTCATGCTTTCATTTGTATTTGCTTCCATGAATTTTTGTAATTCTTTAATATCATGGTTGACCCATTCATTCTTTAGTAGGATGCTCTTTAACCTCCATGTATTTGTGATCTTTCCATTCTTTCTTTTGCTTGACTTCAAATTTCATAGCATTGTGGTCTGAAAATATACATGGTATGATCTAATCTTTTTGTACCAGTTGAGTCCTGATTTGTGACCCAGTTTGTGATCTGTTCAGGAGAATGTTCCATGTGCACTTGAGAAAAATGTGTATTCTGCTGCTTTATGATGAAATGCTCTGACTATATCTATTAAGTCCATCTGGTCCAGTGTGTCATTCAAAGCCCTTGTTTCCTTGTTCATTTTATGCTTAGATGATCTGTCCATTGCTGTGATTGGGGTGTTAAAGTCCCTTGCTATTATTGTATTATTATCAATGAGTTTCTTTAATTTTGTTAGTAATTGATTTATATATTTGGCTGCTCCCTAGATAGGGGCATAAATATTTACAATTTTTTGATCTTCTTGTTGGATAAATCCCTTTATTATGATATAGTGTTCTTCTTAATCTCTTATTACAGTCTTTGGTTTAAAATCGAGTTTATCTGACATAAGAATGGCTCCTTCAGCTTTCTTTTAATGTCCATTAACACGATAAATGATTCTCTATCCACTCACTTTCAATCTGCAGGTGTCTTTGGGTCTAAAATGAGTCTCTTGTAATCAGCATATCGATGGGTCTTGGGTGTGTGTGTGTTTTGTTTAGTCCATTCTGATACCCTATGCTTTTGATTGGAGCACTTATTCCATCTACATTCAGAGTAATTGTTGAAAGATATGAATTTAGTGACATTGTATTACCTGTGAAGTCTCTGCTGCTGTATATTGTCTCTTACTTTCTGGTCTTTGTTACTTTGGGGCTTTCTTTCCACTCAGAGGGTCCCCTTTAATATTTCTTACAGGGCTGGTTTAGTGTTCAGGAATTCCTTTAATTTTTGTTTGTCTTGGAAATTCTTTATCTCTCCTTCTATTCCGAATGACAACCTTGCTGAATAAAGTATTCTTGGCTCTATATTTTTCCCATTTAGCATGTTGAATACATCATGCCAGTCCTTTCTAGCCTGCCAGGTCTCTGTGGACAGGTCTGCTACAAGACTTATGTATCTACCCTTGTAGGTTAAGGACTTCTTGCCCCAACCTGTTTTCATAATTTTCTCTTTATCTTTGTAATTTACAAGTTTCACTATAATATGTCAAGGTGTTGACTTATTTTTGTTGATTTTGAAGAGAGTTCTCTGTGCTTCTTGGACTTGAATTTCTGTTTCCTTCCCCAGATTAGGGAAGTCCTCAGCTATAATTTGTTCAAATAAACCTTCTGCCCTTCTTTTCCCAGCTCTTCTTCTTCTGAAACTCCTATAATATGACTATTATTTCACTTTATAGAATCACTGAGTTCCTTAAGTCTACCTTTGTGATCTAGTAGTTTTCTTTCTCTCTTCTTTTCAGCTTCATTGTTTTCCACAATTTTTCATCTATATCACTGATTCGCTCTTCTGTTTCATTCATCCTCATTTTATGGCCTCCATTTAGAACTTTTAATTTCAGCTTGACTAGATTTTAGTTCTTTTATCTCTATGTTAAGGGATTCTCTAGTGTCTTCTATGCTTTTTTCAAGCCCAGCTAGTATCTTTATAATCGTTGTTTTAAATTCTAGTTCAGACATTTAACTTATATTCATATTGATTAAATCGCTGGCTATTATTACCACCTCCTGTTCTTTCTTTTGGGGTGATTTCTCCATCTTGTCATTTTGCCCGGAAAGGAAAAGAAGAAAGAAAAAGAAAAAACAATGAAAGCCAGAACAACAACAACAAAAACAAACAATAAAAAACTAGATCCTGGGTGTGTTTTGGTCTGCTTATTTAAAGATACTAGATCCCAGAATAAGAAAGGAAACACTATATAGTACAATGAGAGGNAAGACTAAAAAAAGAATTGAAAAAATAAGAAAATAACTGAAAAAATAATGATAAAAAACTAAAGACTAAAAATGCAAAGAATGCTGTACACTATTTTCTCCAAGAGCTGAAGATTTGCAGTCTTCTATGATCAGTAAACTTGGTGCGAGTGAGTTGTTCGTGCTGGTCTTCTGGGGGAGGGAACTGTTGCGCTGATTCTCAGGTGGACTTGCCCTAGTGGAAATGTGCCTCCAGTGCAGAGGAAGGCAAGGCTAAGTGTAAGCAGCCCCAGACTCCACTGGGCAGTGTTCTTTTGCTCCCTGAAGGCTGTCAGCACTGATGGGTGGGATGAATATGGCAGCCCCTGGCTCTCTAGCCCCAGAACTGAAATTTCGCACACCCCACTCTTCAGTGAGCCCTCGCAGAAGAGCAATCAATCACTCTTGTCTCCCCAGTGTCTGTCAGAAATCTGTGTTCACCCTGCCTGTGTCCAAGCATTTTTATCTCAGGCATGTGACTGAGTTTCAAAACTCCAAATTTTAGGGACTCCCAAGGTGCAGACCCACACTCTCCCTGGGGAGAGGGAGGTGTGGTCTCATGGCACTTCTGATTTTTGCTGGACCTCTCCTAGGAAAGCGATCACAGGACTGTGCAGTGACTGGCAGTTTATGGCAACACAAAGCAGTAAACCAGCACTTAGATTCGCTGTTCTCAGCTGGCTTCCATGTTTCTATGCCTGGAAACCCTGCTTCACTTAGGTGCCAACTGTTCTTGCAAACCCAGGGATCCTCAGACCACACTGTCACCCCTGGGGTTCCACTGCACTTCTGCCACCTGAGCACCGTCAAGCCAGGCATATCCCCCACTGTAACAAACTTCTAAAAGTTCTAATTTTGCACTCTCCTGCTTATAATACTTTGCAGTAGCCTCCTTTAGAAGGTTACCTCCCCACCATCTTATCCTCAGTTATATCGCACTGGATTCAGGTCTCTGTACTTTCTACCTTCCAAACAGGGGTCACTTTTCTACTTGTAGATTGAAGCATTTGTTTTCTCAGATCTCCAGTTGATTTTTGGTTGTTCAGAATGATTTGATAACTATCTAGTTGTATTTGAGGGATGAGACTTAGGGTCCCCCTACTCCTCTACCATCTTACTCCTCCCCTTTATTTTCTACTCTTACAAGTTATTCCACTTGCCATTTCTTATTTTGTGTATTTGTGCTTTTTCACATTTTTGTCATTTCTTATTTCGCACATTTGTGTTTTCTCACTTTTCTTCTAGATTAAGTTATCTAGTGGTTTATCTATTTGTTAATTTTGTTCAACACTGCCTAATTTAATCAAGGAAGAAAGCTTGCTTTATATATTTTGTGCTTTCTGCTTTTTATTCAGGTAATAATAATTAATAATATGTAGTGGCCCCTATTATGCATTCTGCCTATGTTCCTATTAGAACCCCTGATATTTAGCTGAACACATGACTACCTTAAGTAAAAACCACATTTTCCAGACTAAATGTCAATTAGGTATTGCCAAATGGCTAAGTGTTAGTCAATGCTGTGTAAGTGGAGATGGTGTTTGCAGTGTCCAGGAAATGTCCTCAAAGGAAAATATATTCTTTTTCTCTTTCCTCATATTTGCTGTCTAGAATGCAAATAAAATGTTTGGACCTGCAGCAGCCATCTAGGAGATGAAATGATCTTGAGTGTGGAAGCTAAATATGGTAGTACAACCAGCCAGATGGAGCCAGACAAAAAGTTGTCACACACACTCAGGACTGTCTACTCCAGAATTTTATCCAAAAGAGGAATCCACTTCCATCGTGTTTAAATAACTGTCACTTTCCGATTTTCTACCAAATAGAACAACAACAAAAGTCCTGATTCAGCAGTATATAAATATATGCATCCCATTGTCTAATTATCATAATACTATTCAGAGGAATGCTCCCATAGTTGTCGGTAGCAGTTCAAATCAAATATATATTTATGAAAATGTTCTTGGAAAAGAATCTGGAACTTTTATTTGCCAGGAAAAAATATTTCTAGAACATTTATCCATTCAACAATCATTTCTTAATTGAAATTCAGTAGTAGTGGAAATGATTCTATTTGGATATCTTAGACCACCAGATACATAGTTCCAATCAGCTGGTGTTTTTTGTGTTGTTGTTATTCTGTGTTTTGTTTTTATTTTTTTTAAAAGGATCCACTCAATTAACTTTTCTAACCAGATTCCTTGGCTACCCAAGAGAACTATTATTTAATCATGATTGATTGGTGATTGCTTGAGAAGCACTCCTAAGATGATGCTATAGTTTACAATGTCTCATTATTAGGGAGACTCACAACATAAGGAAAATAATTTATACATTGATAGATTATATTGTTTTAAAATACTAAACTGATATGGGATTGTAATGTTAGTAGAAATTGAACCAATTCTTTTCTTAAAGTTAAATGGCCTGAATATAATGGTATCACTATCCAAAATCCATCTAACTCATACTTCTGAAATGCCAGTGGCTGAAAGTTAAATCTGGTTTTGCTTTCATAATAAAAAAGTTGACCAGGAAGGGGACCAAATGTATAATTTAAAAACAAGTTGCAGAATTTAGAGCTAAGAAAAATTTTAAAAATCATTGAATCCAACTTTCCATTTTATAGAAACCAAGGTCCAGAAAATCTGTATACACAGGTTATAGTACTAAGCCAGTCCATTTGACTCCAAATCCAGACTTCTCCCTATTCTCTGCAATAAAGTTGTGCTCTATATGGCAGACTCTATTCACTGTCTGGATACTAACCTCCTAGGAATGAGAGTCCACACCTAAATGTAGACCTCAATCCTGCACTGCTTATTAAGTTTTCTCTCTATGAACTACCTGGTATATGTCAAGCTCAGCTAAGGCTACTAAACGTAGAGCTTTCTATTCCTCACTGTTTATTTGCAGCAATATGTATTTTTGATATGCCCTTACACATCTAAAAAGTTCCCATTATCACTTTTTCCTTTATATGAATCTAATTACAACATCTCCCATTCATTGGTAGACTCAATTGTCCAATAATTAACCTTGACATTTGCTACATAATCTTTCTTACAAAGAAATGTGCAGGAATTATTGTTTAATTGGATTCTATAATTAAAACAAATGAGAAATAAGCCAAGAATACTAGAGTCAGCAAATCTGTTATTGTGACCCTTAAAAAAATGTATCATTGTTTTTCAAAAGTTGTTTAGAAATAGCTTTTGAAAATAAGATCTACATTTCTGAATTATAGATAGGTTGTTCATCAAAAGACAGGCAAATGGCACATAAATGCATAAACCAAAATAAAAATCCAGGGTGACTTTCTTGTGACAAGAAGCTATTATTTTAGATTTGAACATGGTGATGAGATCCATTGTTTCTAACAAAGAAAAGCAGGAGCTACCCAAGTTGTCATGGGTACGCTATTTCTTACTTGATGCCTTCATTTTTTTACTCTTCATATTCTGATTATTATATGACAATCTATTGTTGCTCCAGTATCTTTTCCAAGACCTCAATGTATTTCTTTTGCCTTTCACTTAAAATTTTCTTCTCAAAGATGCTGGTTTCATTCCGTTCACTGTATATACTTCAGAAACCTCATTTTTTCCCTATCAATTATTGGTTCATGTTCAGCCACATGTGTATGTAAGACAAAGCACTCCAGTTTTTCATATTTTTCAGAGTTATCGGCTTTTTTAAAAATAACTGCTTAAGCTCTGCTACCAATTTGCATAAGAGTCTTAAAAACCGCCAGCTAATTCCATGAGAATTTATTTTATTTCTTTAAGAGAGTAAAGTAGCAGTCAACATTTTAATGAAATGGAAATAAAGATTTCTTTTCATCACCACTAAGCAGCAAGAAGTTTGATTGGCTAATGAAGTTTCTGATTTTACTGTTATCAACTGTAGCTGCATGAGTTGGTGCTATTTCAGTATTAAAAATAAGTGAAATAAGTAAGTCCGTTTATAAAAGCGTCAGCACGTGAGATACCTTGAAAAACTATATTTCTGTAGTTGACAGAAGATATTTATCTTTAAGTTTGAAAATCTTTTAACTCATAGAGCTTGAATATAGTAAGTACTTATCATATGGAGTGATGACGGAGAAGGATGATATTAAGGTTTGACTGTTAAAACAGATCTGTAATGCTTGAGCAGAACCTTTGTTAAACATTCTTTTGAAAACAACCATCTATGGAGTAAAATCAGACATTTTCTCACTTTCTGCTTCATTTTAGTCTAGATCTGTAATAATAAAGTCAAGAGGAATGTTGAAATAGCCAGTTACATCAAGACAATTCTATCATGGCAATAAAAGATTTGGGAGACAATTTTCTATGAATTTAGATTTTCAACATAAACTATGTAATTTCTTAGCCCTCCATTCTGAAGATGTAGGCAGTGAAATAATCTTGACTTTCTGCTGGCTCATCTTTCCAAAACCCAAATCTGAGGATGGTAAGCCCCCTTCTTCAGTATCTTCCTACTATAGACTCTGGGAACAAATGTTATTTCTATTTGGGAAGAACTATAGTAACCTTTCTGTAGTCACTCATCAGAATATAAATTTTGAGAACAGGGATTTTTTTTTTCTATCATGTTTAGCCTTATGTATTCTGCACCTAATTTTTTGCCACATAGTGGGAAAATTAGTAAATATGTACTGAAAGAGTAAACATGAATGGATGAGTAAATAAATGAATTAATGGATTCTCTGGTGCCCTAGTTGAGTTCTAGGCCACAAGCTCTTCTTGCAACTGAATTTAAAACAGTGAATCTTGATGGATTGCCTGGTGTTTCTAAGATCTTCCCTTGTTCTGCAATGGTCATAGGAATATGAGCACTGCTCCTGAATGTTGGTCCTGTGGTTGAGTCCCCCCCCCCCCAAATACATCCTCATCTCTTGTGCCAAACAAATCTTAATTTTCCTCCTATTGCTTCTTTCAGACTCCATGACACCATGTTCCACTCACACATAGGAATTTTCTGTGCATCCCTAGCCCAAATTTTCTATCTGCTTCTTTAGTCACCATCGTGTAATACTCTTCTCATGATCTTTTTTCTGTATTGGAGTTAAAAAAAAAAACACCATAAAAATGAAATTTAAAAAAAAGTTGTCAAGCTTGTATGTAATTATGAACAATTTTGTGCTGCTGGAATATTTGAAAAGCTGAAACATTTCTTTAAAGTAATACCTACACTTCATTGAATATTACAAATGATTAGTAGTTTGGTGTTTATTTTTCTGTTTTTTTTTTCTTTTTCTCCATAAATAGCTTGAGAATGTGGAAAGAAGAATGATGATGACCAGTTTGTAATTAAGAAAGCCTGACCAAGTGTCAGGGGGGTGGATGGTGTTAAGAACAAGTTTACTCAGCTGATCTGTTCCAACCCTTTATCTCCAGGAATACTTTGAATCATGGTGCTGACATTTGGCCAAACCTGAAAGAAATGTACTAACTATTGATGAGTATAGTCCTGAGCTACGGTCCAA
Organism: Ursus maritimus; assembly: GCF_017311325.1. NCBI lineage: Eukaryota > Metazoa > Chordata > Mammalia > Carnivora > Ursidae > Ursus > Ursus maritimus. The sequence goes on from NW_024423453.1 coordinate 32,965,193, forward strand.
GGCAGACCAGGTGATGAGGGAACAGAAGGCAAGCTGAAGATAAAGCATAAGGGGACACCCTGCAACACCCCCACCCCCACTCCTGGGTGGGATGTGTGACATTCTTCCAGGAAACTCCCAACCATCTTAATGTTAATACCTTGCTAGAGGGGAAAAACAAGATCTTAACATGACAATGGCAAGGCCTCGGGGTATCCTGTGAGTCTTCTTTAACATATGAAAATCCTTTTGAAACCTCCCTTTTCCTTACCTTCCCCAACCCCATAGTATATAACCAGCCACCCCTCACAACCCCAGGGCAGCTGCTCTTTCTGCCCACGGATCCTGTCCCCATGGTTTAATAAACCACCATTTTGCACCAAAGACTTCTCAAGAACTCTTTCTTGGTCGTAGGCTCTGGACTCCACCCCACTGAACCTTACCGATATTCCAAAACCCCTTCACAGGGACAACCTGTGCCAGCTTATCACCATTGTTTATAAAAAACTTACAGACTGTGGATTGGCACCTGGCCTCTGTGTGCTTTCTTGGTTTCTGTTACTGAACCCTGTCATAAAGCCTGGTTTGAGCTACATGGCTGGGGGTATAAAAGACATTTCACATGGGGCTCTGATTTTCCTGAGATTAAGGCAATTTGCACATATATTGGTGGCTCATAATCCAAAGACAAAGCACATCCTGTGTGACTGAGAATGGAAGCTGGGACCTGTGCCAGAAAGTCTTATACCTCTCTGGTATTTGTGCTTTTATTCTTCCTGCTGTACCATATCCTTTACCTTTATTTAAGCCTAAGTGAATAATGCCATGGAAAATCTCATGGGTCCTCTTAATTATCCAAACCTGTGAAAACTGATGCAGCTGACGTAAATCAAAGTTCCCTTTTGTGTTACTTCTTTCAACATATTTATTGGTAATCTCAAAAGCAGATCATGTTGACCAACTATTTAGGTCAAACACGATGCATCTTGATGGAACAAATGGTCTGGATATGCCAAACTACTCTGATTTCTGTTTCTTTGTGGGGGTGACTCATAACCCTAGCTTCAGTATCTAAGAGTCAGAAATCTCCTTTTTAAAAAAGTTGGCAAAATCTTAGCATCCCCTCACCCATCATGCTATAGCTTTATTTTTTAAATAGATCTAGAAAGGCAGAGTCAGAATGGAAAGAGACCAGAAACCTTGGATTCTTAGATTTTGTCTCTTCATAATTATGTAGTCTACAAACCCTCTGGACAAATATTTTATCCATAAAATAGAGGTAATAATTCCAAATTCATAAAGTTGTTTGAGGATTAAAAATAAGAGAATATGTTAAAATTTCCTAACAGTAGTTGAAAGCTTGATAAATATTAGTAGCTATTACTGTCTTGCTCTGAAATTATCTAAACATATTCTGCCCTTTTGTTCTACTTCTATCATCTATAGTCAAGATAACAAGTGAGTCAAAATTCACCTGCAATTGGTTCTAGATGCTAATGAGAAAGCTACCAGCAAATACTCTCCCTTGGAAATACTTCTTCCATCCACACATGTGGATTTATATTAAGATAAACAAGTCAAGCTGCTCTAACAAGAAAACACAAAATACAATGGCTCAGGTAAATTAGAAATCTATTTCTGTTTCCAGAACAGTTCATGACAGGATGGCTTTAACATCTTCAACAAGTCCTTTCCATCACCAGCTCCAAGCTGGATGCTGAGACTGCCATGTGTAATTCAGTGGGAAAGGGAAAGAAGAGGAGTGCATAGAGGCCTCCTTTCTAAGTTTATGACTGAGATGTTGCATATTTCATTTCCACCTACACCCCATTGGCAAGACTATACTCATGTGGCTATACCTTGTTGCAAGACAGGTGGGAAAAAATGCAGTTTCTAGCTGGGTAGACTGCATGCCAAGCTAAAAATCATGCTAGGTTATATTAATAAAAATAAGGAAAGATAGGCAATTGATAATACCCTTTCTTTCCTACAATTTGCTTATACATTGGCTACTAAGGACAGCTACTTTCCAGGCTTAAATGGCTCCCAGGATGCAGCAGTAGATACATTAAAAAAAAGGGAGGGGTCTCCAAAATGAGTGTGTAGACATTCCAGGAGATATGCACAATGATACATAATAGTGTGGGAAGAAATATTAGAATCATCCTTTTATTTATTGAAAAGTAAAAGAAACTAAGCTTTACCAATAATTAACATGTAGCTTGACACTATTTCTGAATCATGTGACCTCCTGAGATAAAAGTAGAGGGGACTGTCCATTGTACTTTCACTCATACTTTCAGTGTATTCAGACATATCACTATGTATTACAATTCATGAGTAACTACTTAAGTGAATTGACAGATTATATGAAGCTAATTTTCACAAAATGAAGTGGCTTGAAAAGACTCCTGCGAAGAAACCATAGATTAAAGCTAATGCCAATATAAAAAACACAAGTAAATATCAAGAAAGAAGGGTTTTTTTAAGGGCCACCTGGGTGGCTCAGTCAGTTAAGTGTGTCCCTTCAGCTCAGGTCATGATCCTGGGGTCCTGGAATGGAGTCCCAAGTCAGGCTCCGTGGAGAGTCTGCTTCTCCCTTTGCCCCTCCCCCCCACTCATGTTCTCTCTCTCTCTTTCTCTCTCTCAAATAAATAAATAAAATGTTTTCTAAAAGGTAGTCTTAATAATATTTGTGGTAATTGGCTTGTAGACCTGAAAAATGTTTATCAAAAATTTTAAATATGTCCAATTATGTACTTCCTCCTTTGGGATCTATATATCTTTCTGAGGAATCATTTCTATAAAGTTAAAACAATCCGTTAAAACCAAATATCAAAATAAACTGAAATTAGAACCAATCTTTTTAATCATCATATCACAAAGATTTGATGATGGTTTTCAAAAATAATAAAATATATTTAACAATACAGACTCACTAAAATAGTATATTAGTATAAATACTAAAAAATACTTTTGTGTTAGTAATGTAGTTATTTTTAAAACAATTTACTTTGTCTTTATCTTTTTTATTCTGTACGTTTGTGTAGACTTTAAACATACATAAAATGTTGAAAGAGAACTGAATGTATATAATTTATCATTAATAGATAAATATTTATTGTCAAAATTTTACTGAAAAAGGTGTATGTTAAAAGAATATGGAAACCATGGTTCTAATTCAAAGTTTTTCAATGTATGGTCTTCAGAATGCCTTCATGGTTCACCAAGTGACTGACAGGTGATTTGGTAATATCAGAGGAAAAACAATTTTCACTTGTATAAATTTCACAAAGATTAGATGTAATATTATCTGTGAATCCCAGGGAAATTCTTTTAGTTTCTTATAAATCATTACATCATTAAGTATGCATATACACTATAAAGATCATTCTGATTAGTCACCATAATTCATATTCAATTAACAGGTTGCAATTCATCTCAACTAAAACGGTTTCACATTACTTGTGTGCTTATTACTTGCATTTGTTATTATTGGGTTTTTATTCTTTGTATTGCACTTTATTATTACTATTGTCTAATGTCAAGTTGCTAAGCCCCAAGAGTAGAGAATATGGTTCAGAGTTAGTTTATTGAAGCAAAGTATTACTAAAGAAAATATTAATCTAAATACTGTAACTCAGAATAACATCAATATATATAATGAATATGACGCTAGAACAAATATGAAATAGGCTCAGACAATTGCATCTTCAGTTATGGTAATTTTGCATATTTTGATATTGAACAGTCTAGAAATGGTGTATTGGGATAAGTACTTAAGTAGCACTCACTAGCTGTGTGACAAGAAAGGGTATTATTTTGCACCATAATACCAAACACCTTGCTTTATTAATATAAAAAAATAATAATTTGTGTTTCGGTGTTGCAGGAAATAGGAATAATTTTGAATATAATCAGGTCAACATTCTTTAGTTACAACCAAACCAATTTCTGGCTGATTTAAATAAAAATAAACTTATTGGAATGGTAACAAGAATTCATAGAATTGATGGCAGGCCAGTGAATAGGTTTGGGAATGGCAGGGATGCAATTAGCCCAAGACTAAGGATCAGGAAGCAATCATTGTATATCAGGGCCAGGATGATGGAAGCCTGCCACTGATCTGGCACAGAACTGTTTAATTACCTTTTTTCTTCTACATAGGCTTCAAATACTCCACCTTGAATAGCAGAGGAAAAGGCTCTTGATAAGAGTCCCACCAGATTATAATCAGTGGACAAAGCATAACCAATGTCCAATATGCAGAGACTCTGAGAACTTTATTTTCAGCACACTGTATAAAGAAATGGTCAGCAAGGACAAGAGACCCTTCTCTACATGAAATGTACTCCATAAGAAGTAAAGTGTTACTTTTAAATGAGCAAACCCAGTTATGCAGAATAGACCATTTCTACGATTTCAAACTATTTCCTCAATTGACATACTTAGGGATTTATCTAGTATTTTTCAAACAGTTGAACCCTTTACATCAGGAACAAAATATTACTATTGTTAAAGACAAGATACCGGGTTTCTTGAGAAAACCAAACTGTGATGCAAATGGCTTATCTCTAAGAGTTTAACTTATAACAGTTAATGATATTCTTCATACCTATAGGCAGAAATTGATGACACATTTTATGTGTTATAAAATATATTTTATTACCTTGTATAAATTCTGAAACTGAACAGAGTTAAATGAATCCCAGAATGAAGTTAGAGGGTCACTGGCCTCTACCTCCCAAAATGAAACATTAACTAGATCTTTCAGCTTCTGTGTATGATCGCTTATAATTTTACATCTGGTGCTGTTGCTTAATGTTGTCTTTAGTATGAAAAATCTGTGAAATCACTAGATGTATATTTGGTCTGAATATCCAGAAGTATTGACTAATTTGCCAAATCCCTGCAAGTTGGGATTTTCTAGAGAAATAAAGAGGAAGGAAAGAATGTAGAACCTGACCAGTAGCTCAAACTATCCAAACCAGATACTGTTATTCTGGGGAAAATTAAAGCAATATGATCTCACTGAGATTAAACAATTATATAGAAATTCTTTATCTTATGTGAATTTATCTAATTTTCAATTTTTTAATTTAACATTTTTAAGGTTCTAAATCACCAAGACTTGGTGGGCCTCACCTTCTCACGTTGAATGCTCCCTAACTCCACACCAATCACAGATGACACACTTTGAGAAATATCACACCAGAAGCTGCCTCAACTGTACCAACCACTCTTGACCATATTAATCTTTGCCCAATGATTAGGACATACAATGGACAGCATTTAACATGGATCATGAGCACGAACACATTTAATAAGCACTTAAGCATTCTAAACTCTCTTTTTGGACATCTGTGCTAGAAAATAACAATAAACACATTAAGAACTTAGGCATTCCAAGCTCTCTTTTTGGAAATCTACACTAGAAAGTAAAATAAGTGACTTGCCAGAATATAGGTAGTCTTTTTAAATATGAATTATCATGATTTGTCTATTATAATGAGAGACAGTATGGTGTAATAGAAAATACACAGAATTTGGAGATAGAGTTGCCTTATTCTTGATTTCCTACCAAATGAATGTTTGTTGTTGAATGAGTTACTGCCCTTAATATCTCTAAACCTCACTTAATTCCTCTGCAAAAAAGGAAACAATATTACCCTCATGATACCACATGAAACGGAAGTAAGGTAGCACCATGTACGTGGTAAAGTAGTCAAAAATATTGCTGAATTTTCCACATATTTTCTCAATTCTTCACTCTACTTAGCTTAGAAAAATAGAACTAAAAATATATTTTAATCTTCTAAAAAGACTAACCTCTTATCTTACCCTCCAGGGTTAAAATTAAGGGAGATAAGCATAATCAGAAATGATAATGTCAAGTAGATGTAATGCTTCATTTTTTTCATATTTCAAATATCAAAAATAATCTCTTTTTGGCACCAATCCTAACATCAGTCAAAAATGGTAATGTTAGAACCACCATTGCAATTTTTATCATAGAGCATGCTATATTTTTAATATTGCCTTCATGTCAAATTCTTATTACATTATCATGAATTAGCACCAACAGGATTTAGATCTGCATGAAATAGGAGTAAATACATTTCCCCACTATTTGATTAAAGGCAAAATATGAGGCCTTGAGACCTTAATAAATAGATAAGAAAATTCTTTTCAGAGCTTGAATGAAATATGAATGAATGAAATATGTTGAATGAAATAAAGTATACTTGTCTAGTACCAATAACCCTTCTAGACTTTTGTCCCTTCATCAGTGCAGATCTTAATCGAAAAAGCAAATGTAAATATAAGCTTACAAAAATAAATTATGACTGGAGAAGAGCACATATTAAGAAAAATGAATTATGAGTGTCACAATGAGTTCAATAACAAAAGAATAGCATTTACTGCATAATTTCTCTCTGATCAACAAATGTACCTCAGAGTATTGAATATTCACAACAAAATCCTAAACCAAATGAATTCATGAACCAACTTACAAATTCAGTCCAAAAATAAATTCCCCAAGAATACAATATGGGTCTCAGGCCATCGTTCTCATACCTTCCATGTGTCCTTATAAGTATTGCCTGCTAGAGGTTTACCTTCAATGTCATTTGAGGCAGTTACAGCAAATTATCACTCAGTATATCTCTTATTCTTCCTTTTAATGATAAACCCTAGCATATTTCAGCCTGGCATGTGACCACCCAGAGAGTAGCTACATTTCCAGCCTTCTTGAAGGAAGGCATGGCTAGTGACAGTTCTGACTGATGAGATAGGAGCAGAAATGATGCATGCAACATCCAGGTTATCTAAGAGTCAATGCTACTTCCCCTGAACCTCCCCCTTTCCTTTTCTCATCTCCTATAAAATGAAGATAACTGGGACAATGTTGGAAGTCGTAGGCTGAAAAAGTTAGAGCTTTCCTATTAGCAATAGACCACTCACCACTGGATTCTTACATTGGAAAGTAATACATTTCTCTCTTGAGTTAGTATATTTTGGTGTCCCTTAATTGTAGCAGGGTGGCCTGTCTCTTAATCATCCATCCCGCCATCAGCTGCATTAGTATTTTCCCTAAACTTTGCCCAATCCTTCAATAATCCCTCTTCAGATGCTCTTCAAATTACTCTATTGTAAACTTGATCCTAAGGTTTACAGAACTACATCAGCAATTAAATGCTCAATATTTCCCGGCCCTAATGAAATGCAGGGTCCTTATGAAAGCGAAAGGAATAGGACCCTGAGATATGGAATAGCAGATATAGATGAGGCTGGTGATTCTGAACCTACAACTCTCTGAACATCCCTTGTAGAATTCAAGGAACTCTCTTTCCCTCAAAATACTTTCCCCACACTCCTTCTAAGGGAACTAGCTTAATCCTTAGTAAAAGTCATTTAATGACTAACCAGGGAGAGTTGCCTCACAAACTAATGCCTATTGTCAGGATCCATCCCAAACACTGCTCATTAACTCTGGACCCTAACAAGAGTGAAAGCCCTACACAGTCCAGATGGAATAATACAAGGCCATCACCAAGGGAGATAGGCTATACACCAAAAGAGAAATAACATATGCTGGCAGTGTTGAGGAACATGTATGGAAGTAAAATCTACGAGTATTAGATCTATAATGAAACATAAAGCTTGATCTAGCTGCATTCATTAAAGTCTGTTCACCCAGGACACACAAGTATTGTATTAGGCCATCCGTAAACATGGCAGTGGTATTGATATGATGATTATATGATAATGTGCCAAGTTGGCTAATTGAAGGTGGATCCAAAAGTTATCTACATCAGGGATCAACAAATGTTGGTCCATCAGCCAAATCGAGTCCTTAATCTATTCATGTAAATAGACTTATAGGAACACAGCTACACTTATTCATTTTTTGTATTGTTGATGATTGCTTTTGGGCTACAATGACAGAGCTGAGTAGCTGCAACAGAGGCCATATGATCTTAATAGCCTAAGATATTTATTATCTATTTCTTTACTGAAAGTTTGCTGACCCTTAATCTACATCAGTGAGGTCAAAATGTAGAAACGCCCAAGTTACTGGAGAGGAAGGAGTTCTAAGGGGAAATGGGAGGTTGGAATGGATCCATTACATGCAACTGGGTCACCACCCCAGCCATACCCCACGGAAAGGCCCCCAAAATACTTTCTTTACCAAAGCACTGATGAGAATGACACCAAAAGATTGAAAAGCTCTGTGGTGGCTGTCCTTTGCAAGCTAGAGATAACAATGGATAATGCTGCATTAAAATTTAGTTCCCTGATCTCAGTGGAAATAACGCAATCCCAGAGGGGTAGAAACAAGGTATTGGCACATCAGCAATAAGGTGCATGCAATTAAACAATACACCTCTGGGAAAAATGAAGTCAAACTATTTTTACCCACAAGAATTTGTGGGGATGACAAATTGATCATGGAATTATCAATGATCCCTAGAAATAAAGCAGATAGGCTGCCCGTTAAGGTATCTCTGTATTAGCAGATATACTCTAGATTTGGTCATCAGAAACTTAACTCAAATAACTAGAGGGAAATTTATACCTTGCCCAACCAGACTTAAGCCAGTTCACAAATCCAGAGGCCCTTAACTGAGAGGGAGGCTGGGAACTTTGAGGAAGAACAATGCAGCACAGCCAGAGGCCAATTTCCTAAATCTTACCCCAGTCCTTCCCACGGGGACCTGGGGCGATTTTACCAGGTTGACTATGCCCTATGGAAAGGAAAATACTCAGAACTGCTGAGTATTATTAAAGCCTCACCTCTGATCTGGTGCTAATCCCAGTTCCTGAAACACCACTGTCCAGAGTGGGTGCCTATGAAATCTTAGACCAAGTTCATCTAATAGTTAGCTAGTACGTCTAGTGGGAAAAGTGAGATGAGGGTATTTACTCCCCAACTCCTTCCCTGCAGTGTAACCACCGACTGACTGGGGTTCAAGGTCTGATATCCATACATTTCTTTCTCTAAATTCTATTACCCTCTTTCTTTCCTTGTCCTTTCAGGCCTAGGTGTGGTTAAGGGCATCCTGCTGCTACTACTTCTAAACTGGCAACTCTGGTTTACCTAAATTCTGTTCACATCCCTTTTTAAAAAGTCCCCAAATTACATTTTTATGTTATTGTCACAGTACTATATAATAAAACCTACAAAGCATCAACAGCATTAACAATAAGCATTTATGGCTCATATGTCTGGTATCAGCTGGATGGTCAGCTAGGTAATGCTTGGTCAGGCTCACTGATATGTCTGGCAACTGGCTGACAGCTGATCTAAGCTAGCCTCAGATCTGCTTCAACTGCTTCTCGACCTCAGGAGGTTACCCTAATATGCCTTTATAGTATTAGTAGAAGCACAAGAAAGGAAGCCTCAATGCACAAATCCATTCCAAACTTCTGCTTGTATTCTTTCTGCTAATATTGCACTGGCCAAAGCAAGTCACATGCTTGAACCCAGTGCCAAAGTGGAGGGGGGTGGGTATAGCAGGTTAAAATACGCAGAGTAGAAAAACTCTACAAAATTACATATGAAAGGGGATAAGGGGAGGAGGGTAAATAATCCAGACAATCATTGCAAACCAGTCCACTAATCAAATTACTCAATCCAGATAGGTGGCCATAGGAACAACAACAAACAACGTAAAATGTGGTACTATCCAGGTAAATGTGGGAACAGGATATTACTGGAGCAGAATTATGAAAATCTTCTATAAGGAAGAATCCAAGCTGTCAAAATATGAGCAATGTGCGGAAGCCCCAGAATTTACACATACTGGTCATTTCCCACCATTAGCAGGAATAAGGGCTGAAGAGAAGTTGAGCTCAGATATAGGAAACAAACTCCATTTTCTATACACTTACTCGTGACTGTTAAATCTCAACTCTGTGATAAAAGAACACAGCTTAATAATTTTCACTTTACACACTCCAGAAAATGTAGCCATCTCCTCAGAGCATGACAAGCACTGCTTGCTGCCCTGGCCTCCTGTTGACCACTATCCCGTACACCTCCTAGCACAATCATCAAGACCACTGGTTTCAGAGTCAGGCAGGCTTGGGTGCAAACTCTGGCTACACCGCTTACCAGCTGTTTGATTCCAACTGATCTTAACTCATCCAAACATCAGTCTTCATCTTTAAAATGAAGACAATAATTAGGCTCGGTTTACCAGAATTCTGAGTGAGTGAAACTGTACACATGAAGAGTTTAATAGAATGTGTGACGTGCAGTGAGAGCTCACTATGTGTGTGCACATGTGCCAATTCCCCACAGAAAGGTGCTAAGATGTCACCAAATTGTGCCAGATTTATGTAGTCTTGCACTAATAGCCCTAATAGTTTCATGTTCTCTAGAAGGGGTTCTTCTCCTTTTAGTCAAACACAGTAGTTCCCCCTTATCCGTGGTTTTAGTTAGCCATGGTCACCTGCAGTCCAGAAGCAGATGGGGGAAGAATGGGAACCTACCTCTCTGCCACAGTGCTTCTGTCATTCCCCTCACTTCATCTCATCACACAGGCATTTCACTATCTCACATTATCACAAAAACAATAAGCACAATATAGTAAGATATTTTCAGAGAGAGAGAAAACATTCACGTAATTTTTATTACAGTATATTGCTATAATTGTTCTTATTATTAGTTATTGCTGTTAATCTCTTATCATGCCTATTTATAAGTTAAATTTTACCTTAGTTATGTATGTATTTAAAACAACAACAACAACATGGTATACATAGGGTTTGGTTTTCATGGTTTCAGGCATCCACTGAGGGTCTTAGAACATTTTCCCCAAAGATAAGAGGGGACTCATACAGAGATGCACTTGAGAACTATTGCAGGTCCCCATATTCCGCACCCCATGGCTCGTGTGCTATGTGGCTGGTGTTCAGGGTAAAGCAGTGATGTATTCAGGCACTATGTAGGAACATGTATCACTACAATGACAAAGGTTCAAACTCCCTGGGCAATTTTACTCTGTTTCATGCTGTTTTAAGTGCTCCACCTATTTTAACTCATATAATACCACAACAGCCCTCCTACGTGAAGACAATTATTATTACCATTTGTAGACGAGGAAATTGAGGCAAAGTGAGGGTAAATAACTTCCTCAAGTTCACCAGAGCTGGAATTCGAAACCGGGCAATCTAGCTTAATACACTTAGCTCATAACCACGTCGTGCTTCTTCTCTCTACCGTTGTGGCACCTTAGCTTCTGTGTATGGAGTGATCCCTGCCTCTTCTAGGGTTGCTTCTTCCTGTTCTCTTCTTCCTTTACCTTTTCTTTCCCAGGCTCCGTAACCAACTACCAGTGAGAGCCAATGAGGACACCTCCATGAACGAACCACCCAGTCACACTCCATTCACTTTCACTGTCAGGTCTGGGTCTTCTCAGGAATAGTGCACGTGCTCTGAAGCTTCCTCCTCGCTGCTGAGTTCCCAGCTGCCCCGAAACGACTGAGCCAGCCAAACTTGTCGGACCACCTTTTCCCGTGGGGATGACCCATACAAGGATTCAGATGTGCAGACAGATGTAACTCTTCATCTAAACTACGGGTGTGGCGGGGCCAGTGGGTGTGCCAAAGGCTCCACGGGCTTGCTGGGGCCCCTCCTTTTGGTAGACTCCGTGCAGTTTTGCAGCGCGGCACAGGAGGCTCTGGCGACATCTTGATCTGTGTACGGGCCCTCGCGGCCATTACGTGGGCACCAAGAGCTAACACAGACTTGCCTCACCAATTCTGAGGACCCAAACAGCACTATTTTTCATATTTTCACAATGCTTCATGCTTGTTTATTTACTGTAATTTATAGAGACACTACAGATTTAAATGTTTCAGGATGTTTCATTTTACAGTTTCAGTAGATGGCGATGCCGAGTCAGAATAGGTGACCTATGTCCTGGGCTTTGTCCTTCACTTGTTTTCTATGCCCAGATCATCTGTAAGTAACTTAAAAAAAAAAAAAAAAAAAAAAAAAAAAAAAAAAAAAAGTAAAACCCTTGAGAAAAAGTGAAGCCCAAACACAATGGTTTACCATGGTTTAAATTAAGTATTTTGTATGGACATTAAAAGATTTTCTTGGATTATCTGAGTGATTCCAAAGTCACTTTTCTTCTTTTTGTTCTGAGATCTAGCTTCAGAGGGGCTAACTATGGACAGAAAATTCTGAAGAGCATTAACTCATTTTTATATTAAAGAAAGAAAGAAAATCCTCTGGATGTTTCTAGAGACTAATAAGGAAAGTGAAGTTCTCCATTTTTCATTGGTAACTGTATTTACGGACAGCTACTGAGGAAACATTTGTCTTCCTCATAAGCAAAGTTTGTGCCTATGTAAATGGCTAAGTTTTTTCTGTGTATAAAAGTGCTTTAAAAACTGAATATCTAGAAATTAATTTTATGTTTTAATTTCTGAGACAAGATAATTTCAAAAAATAATTCTATTAAATGTAAGTACTAAGATGTTATTAGTTAATATTTCTATATTCCCCTAAGTGGCTTTTAATCCTTACTTTGGTATTATGATTTTTATTACCAATAAAAATTAAATGTACACATTAAATAGCTAACATATAATTATGATTTAAATAAACTACAAAGTGTTTATTATCATATTCTAAGTTTAACTAAAAATCAAGATAGTTTGAATAAACACGGACCTAAGAACAATATTTGTTTCCTTTAAAATGTGCAATTTACAGCAACTAAGTTAAAATATCTTTCAGGAAAAAGACCCACATTTCATACATCCTTTATAGTAAAATCTTAATGAGTCCCAGAGCAGGAAAAAGATGTGGCAGGAGAGAGATAACTGGGATTTGTGGGCATCCTGGTGGTGCCTGGAGCCATGGGACTGACTGAGAGCACCCAAAGATAGTGTAGATAGCAACAAGAGAAGACAGAACCCTGAGATGTCAACATTTCAAAGGTAGGAAGACGAGGGAGGCAGGGAGTCCATGAAACAGACTGATGAAAAGTATTCAAAACTCTATAGGGCACACCAAGAGGAAATGGGGCCATTATGGCTGAGGAAATAGAACAGGGACACAGGAGGAATGGGAAAAAACTTTATGAGATCTAAAGGGCAAAGAGTAGGCAGGGTTTGTGCCTACATGCCATACACCTGTGTGGCTAAGAGATCAGCTCCATGGCTGCTCTGCAGGCTGTTTTGCAATTAACACAGTGAGGGGCAACTGACCTGGGACCAGGGCGTCTTCTGTGTACCAGCACGGCCTGTCAGCACATCACAGGTGTCAGCATGTCAAGGAGGGGTCTGTTTAACAGATGTGGGCTATTTAAATGAACACCCAAGAAAAAAGTGAGTTCGTCACCTAGGTCTATGGAGGCCACTCACGCTACCACACTGGGGTCAATGGAGAGAAGTATAGATATTGACTGGGGGACCCATGTTGGAGTCAGACTCTCTGGGTTCATATTCTGACCCACTTGCTCACTGTGTGACTTTGGGCAAGAGAGTATCATCTGCAGAGTGGGGCTAAAAAAAACCAAAAAACAAACAACAACAACAACAACAACAACAAAACCCTACCTGACAGGATTGTTATGAGGATTAAATGAGAGTATATGCACAAAGCCACTAGAACAGTGTCTGGCAGGCAGTATGTGATAATTAACACTAGTTACTATTAGGAATGAAGTGTTACACACTGCTCTCGACACTGTGTGTCACATAAACTAATTCATGTAGCTTGAGTTCAAGTCTTTTCATTAGTAAGTAGAATGACTATTCTTCACCAGGCTGTAAGTGCTAAGGATGCCGTAGTCCTGTTTAATATGCACATAATGATTGACTTCTGTCTCCTGTTATTTCTCAAGCATTTGTGCTTGCTTAGGAAGGAGTTGTGCAGCCTCTTGCAGTCCCCTGGTCAAGTCTAATGATGCCAACACTCCTGTCAGCGAGCCTCCTCGGGGGCACTCTGCCAGGCCCACAAGCTTCCACTGGGGTCTGCTGTTGCCACCACCACCCTTGGGAAGGGGCAGGGCATCTACCCCATTTTACACTCGGTCAGGAGATGAGAATTTCCATTACTTCTCCATAGCACAGCTCAAATCAGTCTGTAAGCTCTCACAAGTCTTCACAGAGGGTATGGTGGTGACCAAGAATCCAAGCCAGAGATGAGCGTATAACTTGCTTCCTGATGTGGCTACCCCTAGGATCCACAAAACCACCTTTCCATAATCTCTTACAGGATTTTTCACTGTCTGCATGTGGCAGGGGCACATTGTGCATCTAGGCTGTGGAATCTGGGCCTAATTTTCACAGTTCCAGAATGAGGAACCTGCTTACCAGTTCTGGTTCACCTTTTCAGTAAAATCTCTGCACCTTCTTCAAAGATGGCTGCCCTCATCCTGTCGTCTTTTCCTAGACTGTAGGAACCTAGTCTTTTATCTAAACCACATGTTTACTCAGGACAAGGCCCCTGTAAGCCTTAAATGTATAGGTGGCATTTCTTCCTGGCATTCCAGGGAGAGTGCATATGGGTCTGGGAAGGCAGAAGTCTCTCTGAGGATGCTCTTCATTGACTTTCCTTTGGCCCCTGGTTTGGGACCAGGATGTAGGGTGGCATACTCTACCAACCTTGGTTTAGGTGGCATAGGCACAGCCAGCTCGCCCCACTTCCCTTCCTCAATCATCAAGTTCATGCATCTTCATCCCCTGTTCAGGGACTCATCCATCTCAATTTACTTAAGGGGTCACTGTGACTTATTTCCTTCACCCCATGGAGTTTCCCAAACCGTCCAAGCAAATGGCCTTTTCCTACAGCCAAGACAAAATGGCAGATGTTATCATTTTATGAATATTTAAGAAGAACCTGAGGAACTCTGATGTTTAGGTGTTGAGCACCACCCCTCTAGACTGGGATAAATGTTGAGGGTCTACCCTGAGCGATGCTGAGCTATAATCACTGCCTAAAGTTCTGCTGGGAGTCTCGTGGAGCTTCTCATTCGTGCTCTCAAGCATGGTCTCCTCCCTCCTTCTCTTTAGATCTAGGAAACCAGGAAGATGGCTTTGATGTTCCTGCAGACCAGTTCATCTTGAAACATCCCTTTGAGGTGAACCCGAGGCTGGGGTCACTTGCAAGTGCTTGGAGTAAAGTCTACTTACAGCATATTGGAGTTACAAGAGTAGGAACCACTTTTCATGAATTTGATACTAGAAGAAAGGAAGGAAATAGAGTAATTACTTAAAGTATAGATTTTAGGGTAGAGGAAATTTCACTCATTTCTTCATTCACGCCATAAATGATTCCTAAGGAGGTATTGTGTTCCAGGCCCTGAGCCAGGCTCTGGGGGACAATCATGAGCAACAGCAGGTGGCCCAGTCCTCATGTGGCTAGAGTCAGTCTAGATTGGGGGAAAGACAGACGTTAATTAAGTAATCACACAAATAAATGGACAATCACAATTATTACAAGTGCTGTGATGGAAGGTTAAAGGTGCTAAGAGAGGATGTAACATTCATTCCTGACCTGGTCTGGGCATTCAGAGAAATGTCCTCTAAGGAAATGATGCTTGAATTGAGATATAAAGGTTGAACAGGAGGAAAAGAGAAGAGAAGAAGGGAGAACATAAAAGCCACAAACTGGTTGAAGAAAATCATTTCTA
This sequence comes from Ursus maritimus, assembly GCF_017311325.1. Lineage (NCBI taxonomy): Eukaryota > Metazoa > Chordata > Mammalia > Carnivora > Ursidae > Ursus > Ursus maritimus. The sequence continues at coordinate 32,980,831 of NW_024423453.1, forward strand.
AGTCTGGGTCTGGAGAGATATTTTATTACTAAATGCATACGTGCGTTATGACAGAAATTAAAAATTTGTGTGCGTACATAAAAACATATTTGCACATAGTATAAGAAGCAGAAATATCTTATTTTCAAAAACATTTCTAACGATCTCTTTGAATAGCTTAAAAGACTAATTCAGAACGAACATGTCTTATTAGGGTGAGGGGACTTGAAGTCAATGTACAAGTTGGAAAGAACTCAGAATCTGGCTTCTGAATGCTCAGGTGCTGGCATTGGTTGTCTTGAATTAATGGTCTTAAGCAAGTCACTTAGTCCTTGTGAGTCTCATTTCTCACATCTGAAAATTGGGAATGTTACAATAAATGATCTCAGATGTTATTTCAAATTACAAAATTCTGTATTTCTATAATTATTGTCTGCAGCATCTGGAGACCTAAAAGTAAGATAAAATAACCAAAGACTTCTGCAGTGTGAATATCTATGTAAAAATGACTATGGAAAAATTAGTTCAATGCTACTTAGGGTAAAGAATAGCTTATACTTTAAATTAGGTACCTAAAAATGTAGAATAGGAATAAATTCTTTCAGTAAGCTCTTTGTTAAGAATTATCCATTTTGAGAAAATAGAATTCATTTTGAAAGTCTGGCAGAAATATATGCTGATGGAGTCAAGGATGTAAAGGAACTAGAAACATCTTGCCGTGTTACAACTCATTAAAATGCTTACTAGACCGTGGAGTACAGCATCTGAGAAGCAAATAGGGCTCTGAACATTGTTTTCTTAATTAAAATTCCTTATTTAATCCACTTGAAATATATAGTTTTTTAAAAAAGCAAGAAAGAGAAAATTCAAAGCCGAATCACCGCTGGGAAATACTGCTCTAAGTCCTGGCTATTTGTTTTTGCAACTTGTAGGGTGGTTCAAGTTGCATAATCATGATGTAGTTAAAAATATAATGAGGAATTGGCACTGGTTAGTTTTATGGGTTTTGAAGATTGGTTTTCATGCACCATGCTTTTTTGTTATTTAAACTTTGTTACTGTCATCATTTTTCTAGCTGTTGAGTTTAACCTTTGCACGCCGCAGACTGCAGGACCGTAGAGTGTGCACACAAACAAATGAAAAACATTACTGGGCCCAGTGATCCATAGGGCATGCCATTCCACAGAGAAGTTTGCATGAAATGAAGCCTCTTTATTTGTTTATGTGTCTGTAAGCCAAGCATAAACTGCCCAATTTATGTACCACCGCCTATGATTTTAGTTACATGACTCCTAATAGAAAAAAAAAATCATTTAAAAACTGAGTCTACACACAGATAAAGTAGATAATTATTTGAATAACCATAGAATCTGAGGACCGGACCAGGCCACAAGGTCTTCTAGATTAATGTTTCCCAAATGTGCCTGAAAATACGAATCACCTGGAACCTTACTAAAAATCCTAAAAAATTAAAAAGTAGGAAAAGATTATTGGGCCCCAACCCTGGCACAACTGAATTCCCCGCGGGAAAAGCCTTGACTAAGTAGTTACAGGTGGTCTCAGGTGATACCTGAGAAAGGCTGAACTGATCCAACTTTCTACCTGAAATCCAAACCCTAGCCTTCTGTGGTTCCTAATGCTTTTTGTACAAGAGGACCACGTGGGGAGTTTTCTTCATTCAGGAGTCCAGCACTCCACAGATGTACTCCCAGAATGGGGTCTTGTCACCTGGGTTTGTTTGTTTGTTCTTGCTTTGGAGGGGCTGTTCACTTGCTTATTAATGTTCTTAGATGATGCTGATGTCTGATTGGTTCAGGAACAGCTGCCAGCTTCACTTGGTCTGACAGAGTTTATTCTGAATCTGTTTGAATACCTCCAAGCTGAGAGCCCATTTTCCACCTAAAATAATCAACCAGTTTGTTTTCTCAACCTAGGAAAACTCATAATTTTCTCACTTCCTTTTACACACAGACACACCCAATTATGAAGGGACATAGATCATTTGGTTCCTATTATCAATGTACTGACAGTGCGTTAGAGGTAAGTTTTTGTGCTGTGATGACACCCTCTCCAGGGAAATATAGGAGGGATGGAAAAGGCAGGAGGGGAATTAGTCCAAACCTGTTATTTGACAGCATGAGCAGAAGACAATGAGTTTACTGGCTAAATTGTTCACGCTAACTGATAAATCCATCAGAAATGTGGCATCAGAGATTTTGAATACTGTAAAACTCAGTTATTTAGGAATTGCCTTGAAGAAAACTACTGTTTGGTTAATGAGCACATTTATGATTCTAAATTGATGTTCTGAGCCTCTCCAATATTATGAGAAACCATGAGAAATACATCAGACTGAATTTTTACATTGTTTTCCAAATATGCGAGATCGATTAATCTATCTCTCTATCTATCTATCTCCAGGGCTTACTACATGCAGGCACTGGTGTTGACACCAGGGATACAGCAGGAAATAAGACCGTTCAAAGAGCCTACCCCCTGCGACCTCTATTTAGTTAGGGCTTGTAAGGTAATGATCTATAATGAAATAAATGCACATAATAAAATATCCAGCAAAGATAAGGCTGTGAAGAAGATAAATCAGGATAAGCAGATAGAGGATGACAGGAAGACTTGTGTGGAATACAGCATTCGGCATATCGCCATTAGCTGGCATACATTAGTATGATTTATGGATGTGCGTCATCTACCTTCATATACGATTATAATGATGCTAGCAATGTTACTTTCCATATTTATGGCTATAGCTTTAAAAAAACAAGAAAACAACAAAACACTTCCAATGGCTCCAAACAGAGAGCTTAGCTGGTCAAGCCCTGCCTTCTGACTACAGGCACTAGTGCACGGCCTGTCACTGTTTGCTGATTTTTTTAGCTTCACAGCCTGCTCAACACCTTGAATCAAAATGAGTCACCTCTGTCACACTGCCATGTGCCATGTCTGCCCACAGACAGTGCCCCTCATTCATCACGAATGGCAGCTCCCTTGGTGTCACATCAACATTTCCTATGGGCTCTTTAGTCAATGCCTCCACGGAGCTTCCTTCACAAGCCATCTTACTGTAGAGCAGCTGCTCCCGGTCCCTCCATCCATCCTCAGCCAGTGCGCAGCCGAGCAGAGCAGCACACACGGCTTCGTCTTTTGCAGACTGGCTGTTTTCCAAGGCAGCTGGGAGAGGCTAGTGTGACGCTGTGTTGGTGTGTATTTATACGGTGATTATCACCCTTGTGGCGTGGCTACAGGCTGATCAAACAGTATGTCCAAACTAAATGGGGACAAATTCACTACCTCTCTCCACCTCCTCTGAAGAGAGAAACAGAGAAAAGTGAGGCACAAGCAGGTGTTAGAAATGACTAGCATATAAAAACAAAGAATTAGCAAGCTTAAACTGTCGTACATAGCATTACTATAGGCGCTGACAAACACGGTGATGCTCAGGGGCCTGCCAAGTGTGCTCCATATTTTCACCAAGTGGGTGAGGAAAAGCCACCACGTGTTACATACACAAACGGTATCTTTTATTTGTAAGATTTGTTTGGGTCACAAGCTCTTTTATATATGTGATATCATTGAACATTCACTGGATTTTCATTGAAAATACTTTTCAAATGCACCATACAAGTAAAATTTAAATAAAATGCGTTCAGAATTTTAAAATGTGTTCAGAAAATTTCACTTTACTACCTAGAAATACAGCCTGCCTACAGTTAGCTCATAAATATTCATATCCATGGATGAAAACAATAGAATAAATTGAAGATAATCCAAAACGATCCAAAAGCCAGTTATACCACAGTTGTACCATGGAATTCAATTAACTGCATAACCAGTGTATCAAATATTCTCTTTCACCCATTTCACAGTACACTCTTGCTTCCCTGCTGGTCACTGCTGCCCTCGTCTCATCTTGAAACTACTTTAATCCAGAACTTCCATGACACCACTCTGAGCCCTTCTACCTACCTCTTGGTTAATTCCTTTCCTTCCTCTCCCCCGTTAAAGGTACACATGTCCTGAGGTTCAAGGCTATGCACCATCCTTCCCTGTTTCTATTCTCTTCCCCCAAGGTCTCATCTACATTCAACTTTCATTGCTTTGTTAAGTAGCTTAAAATTCTTCATCTTCCCCCCTTGAGATGGGCATTCATAGATCCCACATGGATTGCTCTATAAAGGGTATTAGAACAACTGATGATTCATTTGGGAAAAAAAATGAATGTAGATCCTATCTTCATGCCATATATAAAATTCAATTCTAGATGAATTAAAGAAATAAATATTTAAAAAAGTTTTTCTACAAAAGCACAGAGTGGTCATAAAGTTTGAAAAATATATATATATAAATACATTTATATAAAGTAATATAATACAAATATACATATATATTTACAAGTTGAGCTTTGATGACATCTTCTGAGATGATGTTAAAGGCAGAGTGAAAATTAGAGATATAAATCAATGCATTACAGATGCATGTGCTGGGGTGGATGGAACGTCCCTGTTAATGCAACTTTATAGTGCATTTGAACTATGGAGCACTAATGAGAGACAACACATTGAACATGTCATGAACACATATAAATATGGAACACAGTATCAATAAGCCATTTATTATACATATTTATTCACGCTTCCAAAACTTCTGGTCATCCTGTTTAAGGAGTGTATGATTATTTTATTTAAAATCGTGGGATAAAGGAGGACTTTCTACATTTGTAATAGATTTCAAAAGCCAAGGAGTGCCTGGGTCCCGTCAGTTGGGCATCTAACGCTTGGTTTTGGCTTGGGTCATGATATCAGGGTCCTGGGATAAAGCCCCATGTCAGGTTCTGGGCTCAGCGTGGAGTCTGCTTGAGGATTCTGTCCCTCTCTATTCCCCCCTCCCCCAAAATAAATAAATAAATCTGAAAAAGAAAACCCTCAAAAGCCAAAAAGTAAATATTTATTTATTTATTTATT